>NC_134890.1:35305469-35325469 GCF_041734735.1 Babylonia areolata | reverse complement strand
ATATATTACACGGAGGACACTGGGTGAAATAAGACTGTCTCCAGACTTATTGCTGATATATTACACGGAGGACACTGGGTGAAATAACATTGTCTCCAGACTTATTGCTGATATATTACAGGGAGGACACTGGGTGAAATAACATTGTCTCCAGACTTATTGCTGATATATTACAGGGAGGACACTGGGTGAAATAACATTGTCTCCAGACTTATTGCTGATATATTACACGGAGGACACTGGGTGAAATAACATTGTCTCCAGACTTATTGCTGATATATTACACGGAGGACACTGGGTGAAATAACATTGTCTCCAGACTTATTGCTGATATATTACAGGGAGGACACTGGGTGAAATAACATTGTCTCCAGACTTATTGCTCATATATTACAGGAAGGACAGTGGGTGAAATAACATTGTCTCCAGACTTATTGCTGATATATTACAGGGAGGACACTGGGTGAAATAAAATTGTCTCCAGACTTATTACTGATATATTACAGGAAGGACAGTGGGTGAAATAACATTGTCTCCAGACTTATTGCTGATATATTACAGGGAGGACACTGGGTGAAATAACATTGTCTCCAGACTTATTGCTGATATATTACAGGGAGGACACTCGGTGAAATAACATTGTCTCCAGACTTATTGCTGATATATTACAGGAAGGACAGTGGGTGAAATAACATTGTCTCCAGACTTATTACTGATATATTACAGGGAGGACACTGGGTGAAATAACATTGTCTCCAGACTTATTGCTGATATATTACAGGGAGGACACTGGATGAAATAACATTGTCTCCAGACTTATTGCTGATATATTACACGGAGGACACTGGGTGAAATAACATTGTCTCCAGACTTATTGCTGATATATTACAGGAAGGACACTGGGTGAAATAACATTGTCTCCAGACTTATTGCTGATATATTACAGGGAGGACACTGGATGAAATAACATTGTCTCCAGACTTATTGCTGATATATTACAGGGAGGACACTGGGTGAAATAACATTGTCTCCAGACTTATTGCTGATATATTACAGGGAGGACACTGGGTGAAATAAGATTGTCTCCAGACTTATTGCTGATATATTACAGGGAGGACACTGGCAGAAATAACAATTGTCTCCAGACTTATTGCTGATAAATTACAGGAAGGACACTGGGTGAAATAACATTGTCTCCAGACTTATTGCTGATAAATTACAGGAAGGACACTGGGTGAAATAACATTGTCTCCAGACTTATTACTGATAAATTACAGGAAGGACACTGGGTGAAATAACATTGTCTCCAGACGTATTACTGATATAATACACGGAGGACACTGGGTGAAATAAGATTGTCTCCAGACTTATTGCTGATATTTTACAGGAAGGACAGTGGGTGAAATAAGATTGTCTCCAGACTTTTTCCTGATATATTACAGGGAGGACAGTGGGTGAAATAACATTGTCTCCAGACTTATTGCTGATATATTACAGGAAAGACACTTCGTGAAATAAGATTGTCTCCAAACTTATTGCTGATATATTACACGGAGGACACTGGGTGAAATAACATTGTCTCCAGACTTATTACTGATATATTACAGGAAGGACAGTGGGTGAAATAACATTGTCTCCAGACTTATTACTGATATATTACAGGAAGGACAGTGGGTGAAATAACATTGTCTCCAGACTTATTGCTGATATATTACAGGGAGGGCACTGGATGAAATAACATTGTCTCCAGACTTATTGCTGATATATTACAGGAAGGACACTGGGTGAAATAACATTGTCTCCAGACTTATTGCTGATATATTACAGGGAGGACACTGGGTGAAATAACATTGTCTCCAGACTTATTCCTGATATATTACAGTTATGACACTGGATGAAATAAGATTGTCTCCAGACATATTGCTGATATATTACAGGAAAGACACTGTGTGAAATAACATTGTCTCTAGACTTATTGCTGATATATTACAGGGAGGACACTGGGTGAAATAAGATTGTCTCCAGACTTATTGCTGATATATTACAGGGAGGACACTGGCAGAAATAACATTGTCTCCAGACTTATTGCTGATATATTACAGGAAGGACACTGGGTGAAATAACATTGTCTCCAGACTTATTGCTGATATATTACAGGAAGGACAGTGGGTGAAATAACATTGTCTCCAGACTTATTGCTGATATATTACAGGGAGGACACTGGGTGAAATAAGACTGTCTCCAAACTTATTGCTGATATATTACAGGGAGGACACTGGCAGAAATAACATTGTCTCCAGACTTATTGCTGATATATTACAGGAAGGACACTGGGTGAAATAACAATTGTCTCCAGACTTATTGCTGATAAATTACAGGAAGGACACTGGGTGAAATAACATTGTCTCCAGACTTATTGCTGATAAATTACAGGAAGGACACTGGGTGAAATAACATTGTCTCCAGACGTATTACTGATATATTACACGGAGGACACTGGGTGAAATAAGATTGTCTCTGACTTATTGCTGATATTTTACAGGAAGGACAGTGGGTGAAATAAGATTGTCTCCAGACTTTTTGCTGATATATTACAGGGAGGACAGTGGGTGAAATAACATTGTCTCCAGACTTATTGCTGATATATTACAGGAAAGACACTTCGTGAAATAAGATTGTCTCCAAACTTATTGCTGATATATTACAGGGAGGACACTGGGTGAAATAACATTGTCTCCAGACTTATTGCTGATATATTACAGGAAAGACACTGGGTGAAATAACATTGTCTCCAGACTTATTGCTGATATATTACAGGGAGGACACTGGGTGAAATAACATTGTCTCCAGACTTATTGCTGATATATTACAGGGAGGACACTGGGTGAAATAACATTGTCTCCAGACTTATTGCTGACACTAACACGAACAGCTGACTTGTAGAACAGCCATGAACGCGCACTGAAGTGTGTACCACTCAGTGCACCGAACAGCCATCAACGCGCACTGAAGTGTGTACCGCTCAGTGCACCGAACAGCTATCAACGTGCACTGAAGTATGTACCGCTCAGTGCACCGAACAGCCATCAACGCGCACTGAAGTGTGTACCGCTCAGTGCACCGAACAGCTATCAACGTGCACTGAAGTATGTACCGCTCAGTGCACCGAACAGCTATCAACGTGCACTGAAGTATGTACCGCTCAGAGCACCGAACAGCTATCAACGTGCACTGAAGTATGTACCGCTCAATGCACCGAACAGCTATCAACGTGTACTGAAGTATGTACCGCTCAGTGCGCCGAACAGCTATCAACGCGCACTGAAGTATGTACCGCTCAATGCACCGAACAGCTATTAACGTGCACTGAAGTATGTACCGCTCAGTGCACCGAACAGCTATCAACGTGCACTGAAGTATGTACCGCTCAGTGCACCTAACAGCTATCAACGTGCACTGAAGTATGTACCGCTCCATGAACAGTTCTGCAGGACGGCTCCTCGGTGCAGAACCATTGTGGGCCACACGGAGCACACACCACTCTATTTCTGGACCACTTGAGGCAGGCGCTGTATCGGGACGGTCAAGCCGTGAAAAGACTCTTCACTTCCTGCCAAGGGTTCCTCGGTGTGTGGTTGGTTCTAATCTGGGCTGCAGTACACTAAAAATAACTGCCGAAAAAGTGTTTTTGGTGACGAATCGCTTCACTGGGAGGGAAACGATGTTGACGATGATGGTGGTGGTAGCAGTAGTGGTATTGATGATAATGATGGTGGTGGTGATGGTGGCGGTAGTGGTGGTGATGATGGCAGTGGTGGTGGTGATGGTGGTGGTAGTGATGGTAGTGGTGGTGGTGGTGGTGGTAGTGGTGGTAGTGGTAGTGATGGTGTTAGTGATGTAGGTGACTGGTGGTGGTAGTGATAATGATGCTGATCATGGTGCTGGTGGTGTTAGTGGTGATGATGATGATGACGATGATGATGGTTTTATCAATGTCAGTATCATTATCTCCATCAGGGATCAAAATATACAAGGGCGACCACTGTAGTGCATTATGATTTATTTCCTGATTAACTCCCATGGATTTGTTAAGCTGTCCACATTACACACACGCGCGCGCGCGCGACAGAAACGCAGTTTCAGTTTCAGTTTCAGTAGCTCAAGGAGGCGTCACTGCGTTCGGACAAATCCATATACGCTACACCACATCTGCCAAGCAGATGCCTGACCAGCAGCGTAACCCAACGCGCTTAGTCAGGCCTTGAGAAAAAAAAGGTGAATAAATAAGCTTACATAAATAAATAAATAAATAATAATTATGATATAAAAAAAGGTAGTAGTAATGATAATAATAAAATAATAATAATAATAAATAAAAAAAATAAGACAACAATGATGATAAATAAGCAAATAAATGTAAAACATGAAGACACACATTCACACATACACCCACACATGCATAACAGATATGCACCAAACATGCAGTTTCACAGATATGAAAGCACAGTCAAATACCTATAAACGTACATGAGCTCCAACACACACACACACACAGAAACACAGTGGTAGGTTAGAACATGCATCACACATTGATATCACACACACATTGTACACACATCATACACAGACAAGCCGAGTTCTTTGGATGTTGTTCCGTTGTTTAATACAAAACGATACATGAAAAACATGATTCATTTCAACACATAATGTTTAAATAACTTACCTACTTAACCAGGGGTGAGGGAAACCAGTTTATAATGATGATCCACGTGGCAGGTACAGAGCAACGCCACATTCTGTAAACATCGTTCAGAACATTTCCGGGGTTTTGTTTTTGTCGTTTTTGTTTGTTTTTTTTATAATAGTGAAGCATGCGTTATTAACACGTGGGGACACACACACACACACACACACACACACACACACATATATATATATATATATATATATAGTGAGAGACAGACAGGTGACAGACAGAGAGACAGACAGACAGAGAGACAGACAGACTGTATGTGTCAAATGACCATGCCACAAACCAGCCTTGTTAACACCATCCATACCACTGACTGCACCTTTCCTCACGGTCATTCCGAAACGTTACACCACATTCAATTATAGCAACTCCGCTTTAATTATAACCGCTGATCAGACAAGAGACTCAGCTTGGCAGATATCAGGTGACACACAGCCCCGCTAGAAACAGCGGAACGTGTGTGACAGGTGTGTGAGAGATAATGACTATGTACGTGTGTGACAGGTGTGTGAGAGATAATGACCATGTACAAACAGGTCCGCTGTGTCGGGTACAGAGTGAGGGGTAACAGATGGTAGTGTCACTACCTCTCTACAGCTAACTGCCCTGTGAGGACGTCACGTCATTGTGCTGGGGGTAGGGGTGGGGGGACGAGGGGGGGGGCTGTTTCGTGGACAGACTGCATTCGAGATGTATACACATGCCATTATCGTCGTCACCACACACACACACACACACACACACACACACCCATTGACACTTACGTGGATGAAAAATGTGACAACTGTGATTAATTACAAAATGAATATTAACAATAATTTATTACAGTAGACCTAAGAAATGTCAAGAAGCTGAGATACGCATTAACGACATAACTAAGATATCTAAACACGCAGGATCTAGACACATTCAGACACGCGCGCGCGCATTAACACACACTTACACGCACACACACAAACACTGAATAAATAAAAGTAGTGGGCAAGAAGTTGACGCAATGGATAAACAAACAGATAAATATACTCAGTATTTCACAAATACATCGGGTGGGTTCATGTAAAGATTTGACATGATGAAGAATGATGTCCTGTTCTTGGTTCTCTGTGCCAGGAGGATTCCGCTGTCACACAGTCAGCATCCAATAAGTGAGAAGTGAATGTGGGTCACTACAGGATCGTTCATTATATCAATCAGTCAGAAAGGGTCACAGCAAATATAGGTCATTTCAGGATCGTTCATATAAAGGTCATTTCAGGATCGTTCATTACATCAGTCATTCAGAAAGGTTCACAGCAAATATAGGTCATTTCAGGATCGTTCATTACATCATTCATTCTGAAAGGTTCACAGCAAATATAGGTCATTTCAGGATCGTTCATTACATCATTCATTCTGAAAGGTTCACAGCAAATATAGGTCATTTCAGGATCGTTCATTACATCATTCATTCAGAACGGTTCACAGCAAATATAGGTCATTTCAGGATCGTTCATTACATCAATCATTCAGAACGGTTCACAACATCTACAGACAGTCACCCATGTATTGCTCGAGGCCACACCTGCTTTACAAAAACAACAATGAAGATATCTGACCAGCATATAAACCCAAGGCCTTGAAACTCACCAGATTCTGCATGCCATGCTCAAAGAATCCTGTCTCCCTGACCACAAAGCGACATTGATGGTCTCCTATGCTACATACTATGCTCAAACCTAAACGAACTGTCTTCTCAAAAGTTTAGTCGTCATGAAAAGATTCCATTCGTCAGTTAATCGTATCAGTCAGGTGATCAACGAGGGCCTCTGCACAGACAGTCCATCCACTGCACACAGCCACTCGGTGGAGGGCTTTGTGTCCACACACACACACACACACACACACACACACACACACACACACAATTGTACGTTGAGTTAAAATAACGACACAAAATTTAAATTTCAACAAGAAAAAAGTGCACCCATAATATATACAATTGTTGAGTTCCGAAATAACACATGCAACAATCGTTCTGGTCGTTGTTTGCCGCATGAGTTAAAGCACAATAATATATTGTCGTTTGCAGTTGTGGCGTTGTTGTTGTTGTTGTCATGTACACAGGTTACCCCCGATATCTGAAAACAGTGGTTGTTGTCATATACACAGGTTACCCCCGATATCTGAAAACAGTGGTTGTTGTCATATACACAGGTTATCCCCGATATCTGAAAACAGTGGTATCTTGGGAGAAGAAAGACTGTCACAAGTCCAGACCATGGGAGCAGACATCCAGACGTAGAGAGAAGCTTCCTTTACACCGTGTGTCCACACTGGCTGTGATGGAGGCTTTCTCCACACTGGTCGCCTTTGTTGGTCAGGTCAGGGCCAGATACTCCGTTCAACACGGCGAGGGGGCGGGGGGTGGGGGGAGAAGGGGAGAGAATCAAGCGGCGTCACTCTTTGGTGTGGATGGTGGTGAGCTGCAGTGCTGTCCCCTGCTTGGGGCCCTGCGAGGGAAGGAGGTCAATGGGTGAGCGGGGAGGGTGACGGATGACTGCCGGGCAGATCTTGAACATCTGGAGACAGACACAGGACAGTGATCATGATGGTGGTGATGATGGTGGTGATGATGATGATGGTGATGATGATGATGGTGATGATCATGGTGGTGATGATCATGACGGTGATGATGATGATGGTGATGGCGATGATGATGGTGGTGATGATCATGACGGTGATGATGATGATGGTGATGATGATGATGGTGATGATGATGGTGGTGATGATGGTGATGACGTGATGATCATGACGGTGATGATGATAATGATGATGGCGATGATGATGGTGGTGATGATGGTGGTGATGATCATGACGGTGATCATGATGACGGTGATGATGGTGATGGTGATGATGATGGTGGTGATGATGATGGTGATGACGTGATGATCATGACGGTGATGATGATGATGATGATGATGGCGATGATGATGGTGGTGGTGGTATTGGTGATGATGATGAAGATGATGACGATGATGGTGATGGTGATGATGATGAGGATGATGGTGGTGGTGGTGTTGGTGCTGCTGCTGCTGATGGTGATGATTGTGGTTATGATGGTGATGATGATGATGATGATGATGCTAATGGTGACATCAATAACAGGCAGATATTAAACATCTGGGTACACAACACAAAACAATATGAACAACAGTTATATATTGATCATCATAATAATAATCATCATCATAATGGTAATGATAATAACAATGATTATGTTGATCAATATCATAAAACATATAATGTTTTATATTATTCATATTGATGATGATGATGATGATGATGATGATGAAACAAGAACAATGAAACATCACTGTCACCACCACCACCACCACCACCACCAGCACTGACCGTGACCCAGCAGGTGAGGACGCCCAGCAGAGCGCCCCCCATGACGTCCGGGGGGTGGTGGTAGTGGTCATAGATCCTGCTGGCACAGACCAGGATGGCGTACCCCGTGCCCACACACTGCAGCAGGGACACCACCAAGCGGGGCGTGGACAGGGGCAGTCTGCGCTGAAGGTACAGCTGTCAGGACACAGTGCTACAGGGTCAGTCTGCGCTGAAGGTACAGCTGTCAGGACATAGTGCTACAGGGTCAGTCTGCGCTGAAGGTACAGCTGTCAGGACACAGTGCTACAGGGTCAGTCTGCGCTGAAGGTACAGCCGTCAGGACATAGTGCTACAGGGTCAGTCTGCGCTGAAGGTACAGCTGTCAGGACATAGTGCTACAGGGTCAGTCTGCGCTGAAGGTACAGCTGTCAGGACATAGTGCTACAGGGTCAGTCTGCGCTGAAGGTACAGCTGTCAGGACACAGTGCTACAGGGTCAGTCTGCGCTGAAGGTACAGCTGTCAGGACACAGTGCTACAGGGTCAGTCTGCGCTGAAGGTACAGCTGTCAGGACACAGTGCTACAGGGTCAGTCTGCGCTGAAGGTACAGCCGTCAGGACATAGTGCTACAGGGTCAGTCTGCGCTGAAGGTACAGCTGTCAGGACATAGTGCTACAGGGTCAGTCTGCGCTGAAGGTACAGCCGTCAGGACATAGTGCTACAGGGTCAGTCTGCGCTGAAGGTACAGCTGTCAGGACATAGTGCTACAGGGTCAGTCTGCGCTGAAGGTACAGCCGTCAGGACATAGTGCTACAGGGTCAGTCTGCGCTGAAGGTACAGCCGTCAGGACATAGTGCTACAGGGTCAGTCTGCGCTGAAGGTACAGCCGTCAGGACATAGTGCTACAGGGTCAGTCTGCGCTGAAGGTACAGCCGTCAGGACATAGTGCTACAGGGTCAGTCTGCGCTGAAGGTACAGCTGTCAGGACATAGTTAGCTGTCAGGACACAGTGCTACAGGGTCAGTCTGCGCTGAAGGTACAGCTGTCAGGACATAGTGCTACAGGGTCAGTCTGCGCTGAAGGTACAGCTGTCAGGACATAGTGCTACAGGGTCCGTCAGTCTGTCTATCTATGCATCTATGTATCTATGTATCTATCTATCTATCTATCAATATCTGTCACCAGAGGCAGACTGTGCTGGAGGAATAACTGATAGGACATAGCTATATAGTGATGTATAGTGATAAAGGGTCAGTCTCTCTGTCTATATGTATGTAAATAGGTATGTGTGTTATGTATGTTCGTATTGTGAGCTGTTTTCTTTATAATTAAACTGAATGGATTTCAATGGGTGCACCAAAAGACTTTCACTGAAAACATCTGGACATGCATACATTTTGTTCACTGCAGACAGACATCGTTAGCATTTTGACGTTATCAGCTTGTGGTTTTGTTTCAAGTTTTCACATCTACTGTTTTGTTAGCTGAACTGTCAATATTCTGATTTCTACCAAGACTGAACTGTCAACATTCATACTGTCATACACTGCCAGCTAACTGTCAACATTCTGTCATACACTGCCAGCTAACTGTCAACATTCTGTCATACACTGCCAGCTAACTGTCAACATTCTGTTATACACTGCCAGCTAACTGTCAACATTCTGTTATACACTGCCAGCTAACTGTCAACATTCTGTCATACACTGCCAGCTAACCAGCTAACTGTCAACATTCTGTCATACACTGCCAGCTAACCAGCTAACTGTCAACATTCTGTCATACACTGCCAGCTAACAGTCAACATTCTGTCATACACTGCCAGCTAACTGTCAACATTCTGTCATACACTGCCAGCTAACCAGCTAACTATCAACATTCTGTCATACACTGCCAGCTAACTGTCAACATTCATACTGTCATACACTGCCAGCTAACTGTCAACATTCTGTCATACACTGCCAGCTAACCAGCTAACTGTCAACATTCTGTCATACACTGCCAGCTAAATGTCAACATTCTGTCATACACTGCCAGCTAACTGTCAACATTCTGTCATACACTGCCAGCTAACTGTCAACATTCTGTTATACACTGCCAGCTAACTGTCAACATTCTGTTATACACTGCCAGCTAACTGTCAACATTCTGTCATACACTGCCAGCTAACTGTCAACATTCTGTCATACACTGCCAGCTAACTGTCAACATTCATACTGTCATACACTGCCAGCTAACTGTCAACATTCTGTCATACACTGCCAGCTAACTGTCAACATTCTGTCATACACTGCCAGCTAACTGTCAACATTCTGTCATACACTGCCAGCTAACTGTCAACATTCTGTCGTACACTGCCAGGTAAATGTCAACATTCTGTCATACACTGCCAGCTTAATGTCACATTTCTGACATCCATTGTAACCTGAGCTGTAAACATTCTGTCATTTATAATTCATCAGCGTGTGGTGTGTGTGTGTGTGTGTGTGTGTGTGTGTGTGTGTGTGTGTGTGTGTGTGAGTAATGCATAGTTTGTGGGGGTTTATTGCATGATTCATACTGGCACTTTGGTTGGTCTATACTGATGCACGTTTTCTCTCGTGTGCTGTTGCATTCCATCCTGTGTGTTGCTGCACAGGAGGCGCCCACAGCCCACAGTATGGGGAGTGTGCGCATGTTGGTGCGATACTCTTCTTCTTCTTCTTCTTCTTCTTCTTCTTCTTTTCATCATCATCATCATCATCATCATCATCATCATCATCCTCACTACTATTATCATTAGTGTTATTGTTATCATTATTATTTTTATCATCATCGTCGTCATCACCATCATCATGAACCAGAACTCACCATGACGAAGAACATGTTGTAGACAGCGAAAGACGCGTGACCAGAGATGAAGGATTTCCTGACACAAACAAACATCAATCAAACATCAGTCATCAGTTAGAGTCAACTGATTCAATTAGCCAACCAGCTTTGTGCACATACACGCGTACGTGTACACACACACACACACACACACACACACACACACACACGCACGATGATGCTTATCATTTTCAACAAAGGAAAAAGGAACACAGTGCTGAATTGCCTCTAATGTGTCCTCCCTGTTCAGTCAGGGCTGACGCACACCATGCCTCCAGAGCACGTGAAGAAGAAGAAGAAGAACAACAACAACAACAAGCCCCCATTCCCCTCACTGACCTCATCTCAATCATCAGCTTGCTGCCCTCCCCCTGACACACGATGTCTTGCACGAACCAGGAGGAGCAGTTGGGCAGTGACGTCACGTCCACCAGGGGGCGGCACGCGGACAGGAAGCAGGGCCGGAGGGTGCCGAAGCTGAGCTTGAAGACCTCGGTGAGCGAGAAGCACAGACAGTTGCCGTAGAAGAGACAGGCGATCAGCAGCCCTGCACGGCTCAGTCCCGTCCTCACCCCCTCCTTCAGCCCACCCTCTCCCCCCGCCCCTCCTCCTCCCCCTCCCACCACCACGCCGTTGGCCGTGTCCTTGGTGGTGGACGTGGCGTGTCGCGCTGTGAACACGCCGTACGTCGTCTCCAAGACGATGACCTGTTGGGTGCAAGGTCATGAAAGGGGTCAAGGTTACAGACAGAATGTGTGTGTGTGTGTGTGTGTGTGTGTGTGTGTGTGTGTGTGTGTGTGTGCGCGTGTGTGTGTCTTCCTACCTACCTCTCTCTCTGCCAGTCTGTCAGTCTCTCTCCCTCCATCTCTCTCTCTCTCTCTCTGCATTCCTCTCTCTCTCCGCTCTTTCTCTCTCTCTCTGCATTCCTCTCTCTCTCCGCTCTCTCTCTCTCCCTCTCCGCTCTCTCTCTCTCTCCCTCTCTCTCTCTCTCTCCCTCTCCATCCGTCCCTCTATCCTCTCCCCCACTCTCTCTCCCTCTCTCTTTCTCTGCCTCTCTCTCTCTCTATCTCTCTCCTTTCTCTCTATCTGTGCCTCTCTCTCTCCCCCTCTCATTCTCTCTCTTTCTCTGTGCCTCTCCGTCTCTCTCCTCTCTTTCTCTCCCTCTGTGCCCCTCTCTCCATCTCTCTCCTTTCTCTCTCTGCCTCTCTCTCCCACTCTCTCTCTGTACCCCTCCCTCCATCTCTCTTCTTTATCTCCTTTCTATCTGTGCCTCTCTCTCTCCCTCTCTCTCCTTTCTTGCTCTCTCTCTCCCTCTCTCTCTCTCTCTGTGCCTCTCTCTCTCCCTCTCTCACCATCTTTCTTCCTCTCCCCCCTCCCCTCCTCCTGATCCTTACAATGATGACGGTGGGCAGAAAGCAGGTGACGATCAGCAGGGGAACCGTGATGGTCTCCCCCTTGTAGGGATACCGGATGTTGTGGTCGTCACAGAAGAAGCCCCGGCGGACAGAGTGCAGCGGCTTCAGCAACAACACGGCCGCCACCAGGAGCGCTGCAACACGTCACGTGACATGACGTCATCGCCGCATGAGGACAGGTGACAACAAAGCAACAGACAGACCTGTCCACACCATCAGCAACGCCCACCCCTCACTTGACAAGTGTTGAGACAGGCGGAGAAAGCAGCAGACATGCGACAAAGTTGGACGAGAATGAAGTAGAAGGCAGCAGTACTGTACTGACACAGTGGCCAAAGAACGGACATTGGATAGCACGTGGTTTCATAGCAAAAAGGATAGTCCTGTACTGACACAGTGGACAAAGAACGGACATTGGATAACACGTGGTTTCATAACAAAAAGGATAGTCCTGTACTGACATAGTGGACAAAGAACGGACATTGGATAACACGTGGTTTCATAACAAAAAGGATAGTCCTGTACTGACACAGTGGACAAAGAACGGACATTGGATAGCACGTGGTTTCATAACAAAAAGGATGTACTGTACTGACACAGTGGACAAAGAACGGACATTGGATAGCACGTGGTTTCATAACAAAAAGGATAGTCCTGTACTGACATAGTGGCCAAAGAACGGACATTGGATAACACGTGGTTTCATAACAAAAAGGATAGTCCTGTACTGACATAGTGGACATAGAACGGACATTGGATAACACGTGGTTTCATAACAAAAAGGATAGTACTGTACTGACATAGTGGACATAGAACGGACATTGGATAACACGTGGTTTCATAACAAAAAGGATAGTCCTGTACTGACACAGTTGCCAAAGAACGGACATTGGATAGCACGTGGTTTCATAACAAAAAGGATGTAATGTACTGACACAGTGGCCAAAGAACGGACATTGGATAACACGTGGTTTCATAACAAAAAGGATAGTCCTGTACTGACACAGTGGACAAAGAACGGACATTGGATAGCACGTGGTTTCATAACAAAAAGGATAGTCCTGTACTGGTTAGTGGACAAAGAACGGACATTGGATAACACGTGGTTTCATAACAAAAAGGATAGTCCTGTACTGGTTAGTGGACAAAGAACGGACATTGGATAACACGTGGTTTCATAACAAAAAGGATGTACTGTACTGACACAGTGGACAAAGAACGGACATTGGATAACACGTGGTTTCATAACAAAAAGGATGTACTGTACTGACACAGTGGACAAAGAACGGACATTGGATAACACGTGGTTTCATAACAAAAAGGATGTACTGTACTGACACAGTGGCCAAAGAACGGACATTGGATAACACGTGGTTTCATAACAAAAAGGATAGTACTGTACTGACACAGTGGCCAAAGAACGGACATTGGATAGCACGTGGTTTCATAACGAAAAGGATAGTCCTGTACTGACACAGTGGACAAAGAACGGACATTGGATAACACGTGGTTTCATAACAAAAAGGATGTACTGTACTGGTTAGTGGACATAGAACGGACATTGGATAACACGTGGTTTCATAACGAAAAGGATAGTCCTGTACTGACACAGTGGACAAAGAACGGATACTGGATAGCACGTGGTTTCATAGCAAAAAGGATAGTACTGTACTGACACAGTGGACAAAGAACGGACATTGGATAACACGTGGTTTCATAGCAAAAAGGATAGTACTGTACTGACACAGTGGACAAAGAACGGACATTGGATAACACGTGGTTTCATAGCAAAAAGGATAGTACTGTACTGACACAGTGGACAAAGAACGGACATTGGATAACACGTGGTTTCATAGCAAAAAGGATAGTACTGTACTGACACAGTGGACAAAGAACGGACATTGGATAACACGTGGTTTCATAACAAAAAGGATAGTCCTGTACTGACACAGTGGACAAAGAACGGACATTGGATAGCACGTGGTTTCATAACAAAAAGGATAGTCCTGTACTGGTTAGTGGACAAAGAACGGACATTGGATAACACGTGGTTTCATAACAAAAAGGATAGTACTGTACTGACACAGTGGACAAAGAACGGACATTGGATAACACGTGGTTTCATAACAAAAAGGATAGTCCTGTACTGACACAGTGGACAAAGAACGGACATTGGATAGCACGTGGTTTCATAACAAAAAGGATAGTCCTGTACTGACACAGTGGACAAAGAACGGACATTGGATAGCACGTGGTTTCATAACAAAAAGGATAGTCCTGTACTGGTTAGTGGACAAAGAACGGACATTGGATAACACGTGGTTTCATAACAAAAAGGATAGTCCTGTACTGACACAGTGGACAAAGAACGGACATTGGATAGCACGTGGTTTCATAACAAAAAGGATAGTCCTGTACTGGTTAGTGGACAAAGAACGGACATTGGATAACACGTGGTTTCATAACAAAAAGGATGTACTGTACTGACACAGTGGACAAAGAACGGACATTGGATAACACGTGGTTTCATAACGAAAAGGATAGTCCTGTACTGACACAGTGGACAAAGAACGGACATTGGATAACACGTGGTTTCATAACAAAAAGGATAGTCCTGTACTGGTTAGTGGACAAAGAACGGACATTGGATAACACGTGGTTTCATAACGAAAAGGATAGTCCTGTACTGACACAGTGGACAAAGAACGGACATTGGATAACACGTGGTTTCATAACGAAAAGGATAGTCCTGTACTGACACAGTGGACAAAGAACGGACATTGGATAGCACGTGGTTTCATAACAAAAAGGATAGTCCTGTACTGACATAGTGGACATAGAACGGACATTGGATAACACGTGGTTTCATAACAAAAAGGATAGTCCTGTACTGACATAGTGGACATAGAACGGACATTGGATAACACGTGGTTTCATAACAAAAAGGATAGTCCTGTACTGACATAGTGGACAAAGAACGGACATTGGATAACACGTGGTTTCATAACGAAAAGGATAGTACTGTACTGACACAGTGGACAAAGAACGGATACTGGATAGCACGTGGTTTCATAACAAAAAGGATAGTCCTGTACTGACACAGTGGACAAAGAACGGACATTGGATAACACGTGGTTTCATAACAAAAAGGATGTACTGTACTGACACAGTGGACAAAGAACGGACATTGGATAACACGTGGTTTCATAACGAAAAGGATAGTCCTGTACTGACACAGTGGACAAAGAACGGACATTGGATAACACGTGGTTTCATAACGAAAAGGATAGTACCTTACTGACTGACATTGTGTTCAGTGTTGCTGATATGTATTACCTACACAGTGCACCACACAAAAACGACAAACATTGTGTATGGTTTTACGCCAGTAATTTTATCACGATAGAGTAAAAAGAAAAATACCATGTATGGCTTCACTGTGGTGAATCCAGCACTTCCTGCTGTAACCTGTGTCATCAGCGGCCCTGTTGTCTACCCTTTGTGACGTCAGTCGTGGGCAGGGAGGTGTGGGTAGGGGGGTCAATTGTCTTCCCCTGACTGACATTTAAAGGCTCGGAGTTCTTCTTGCACACCCCCCCCCCCTCCCCCGCTGCCCCCCCACCCCCACCCCCACCCCATCTCTCCCCTCAGTGTGTTCTGACACTGACATTTCTGTTACAACACAGACCCTTTAACGATGGGCTCAAAGTCCTCTTCCTGTGGCTGGCTTATGATTGTCTGATACCTCCCCCCCCCCTCTCTCTCCCTCTCTCTTTCTCTCTCTGAAGATACTTTTTTTTCTTTTTTTGTTTTTGTTTTGTTGTCCTGCCTTACTTGACCTTAGATTGAAGCTAATTACACCTAAATATTACAACAGCCCTTTAGTTAGAATTTGTTGTCATCAAAAAATGAAACAACTCTTTATGGTTTTGCTATTCATATTCATTTATATTTACAAATTTTTGAACATGTTAAATGGTGTAATATCGTTGCTTTTTTCTGCCTGTGTATTTTACGACATTACGACATGTGTAGTGTATTAGCATATTGCTGTAGTATAAGTATTGTTATGATTTTGTTTTTCACGATTTGTATAGTACGTATGTTGGTTTGGTATTATTAGTATGGCTGTTCCGATATTTCACTGTACATTGGAAACACTCATTCAGTAGAAGGCTTTGTCTTTATATGAATAAACATTTCCTCTCTCTCTCTCTCTCTCTCTCTCTCTCCCTCTCCCTCTCTCTCTCTTTCTCATATGCGTGTTATTCTATTTTACTGTGTGATGAATAAAACTGTTATGCATCATAACTTTTATTTCTTATTTCAGCTTCCTATGTTTTACTTTTATTACTTTTTACTTCAACCTTTGTCATGTTCATGTGCATTGAATTTATCACCACTTATTGACTCTCTCTGTGAAGCTCTTCTTCGTTCGCGAAGGAGAAATACCATGTGGCCAATGTCTCGACAGCGGGCTGAGAGACTGTGATGTGAGGACCAGGTATTGTATTCACTGCATGGTATTGTATGGTGCAGAAAACTGTTGCAAAGTCTAGGGTATAACGTATGACACAAAAGATGGCTTTGTCGGTTCCACTGGCTTTCCCCCTAAAAAAAAATTGTAATAATATTTTTTTTTTTAAGACTGCCCAGAGGTGTGGTGGGGTCACAACAGGCCAGGGATGTGCAAGTTTGTCTTCTGCGTATATCCCTCAGTATCTTCCTTCTGTCTTATGACGTGGGCACTTTCTCGAAACGCTCTGTTTGGGGGTTTACTCCTGGTTACAAAATCACCAAGATCCGACACTTAGAACGACGTAATAGCTTAGATTTAAATTTTTGACGTCATGATGAGTAAGGTTGTCAATGGTTTAATAGATACAACACTGTGTGCAATACGTCATGATATGTAAGGTTGTCAATGGTTTGATATAGATACAACACTGTGTGCAATACGTCATGATATGTAAGGTTGTCAATGGTTTAATATAGATACAACACTGTGTGCAATACGTCATGATATGTAAGATCGTCAATGGTTTAATAGATACAACACTGTGTGTAATACGTCATGATATGTAAGGTTGTCAATGGTTTAATAGATACAACACTGTGTGTGATACGTCATGATATGTAAGGTTATCAATGGTTTAATATAGATACAACTCTGTGTGTGATAGTGTACACACAATTCCAACTTCCTGCCTGACCACTCCACTCTATCTCCCTTCCTGTTTGGACAGAACGACAGTGTGAATGGCTCCAACAGCCCCACTGGCAGTGACAGTGACACCACGTGCCACTTGTTGCCGACACTGACAGTGACTCTCTGACACTGGTCTTCCGACCGACACAGTTCCTGACTCATCTTCCTGCCAGTGCCCGCACTGCCCGCTCTGCACGTTGTGTGGAGGAAGTGTTCAACTACGTCTTTCCTCAATCACTGTCGTCACTATCACTGGCCGCTTGTCGTCACTATCACTATCACTGGCCGTTTATCGTCACTATCACTGGCCGCTTGTCGTCACTATCACTATCACTGGCCGCTTGTCGTCACTATCACTGGCCGCTTGTCGTCACTATCACTGGCCGCTTGTCGTCACTATCACTATCACTGGCCGCTTGTCGTCACTATCACTGGCGACTTGTCGTCACTATCTCTATCACAGGCCGCTTGTCGTCACTAGTCGTCACTATCACTATCACAGGCCACTTGTCGTCACTATCACTATCACTGGCCGCTTGTCCTCACTATCACTGGCCGCTTGTCGTCACTATCACTATCACAGGCCGCTTGTCGTCACTATCACTATCTCAGGCCGCTTGTCGTCACTATCACTATCTCAGGCCGCTTGTCGTCACTATCACTATCACAGGCCGCTTGTCGTCACTATCACTGGCCGGTTGTCGTCACTATCACTATCGCAGGCCGCTTGTTGTCACTATCACTTGTTGCCACGCTTGTCGTCACTATCACTGTCGTCACTATCACTGGCCGCTTGTCGTCACTGTCACTGTCGTCACTATCACTGGCCACTTGTCGTCACTCTTGTCGTCACTATCACTGTCGTCACTATCACTGGCCGCTTGTCATTGGTGATAGTCATGATGAGGGTGACGGTGACAGTCATGATGAGGGTGACGGTGATAGTCATGATGAGGGTGAGTCATGGTGAGGGTGACTGTGATAGTCATGATGAGGGTGACGGTGATAGTCATGATGAGGGTGAGTCATGGTGAGGGTGACTGTGACAGTCATGATGAGGGTGACGGTGATAGTCATGATGAGGGTGACGGTGTCATGATGAGGGTGACGGTGACAGTCATGATGAGGGTGACGGTGATAGTCATGATGAGGGTGACGGTGATAAACAAGGAAATCTAAAAATCGCTGAAGAAAAGAAGAAAGGAATAAACCAATGAATGGCTGATGACGAGGCAGAAATAAATAATCATTGCAAATATACACACGTTTTTGTCCAATGCCTTTGCTTCTTCTGAGCAACACACACATGCCAAATATACACACGTTTTTCTCCAGATGCCTTTGCTTCTTCTGAGCAACACACACATGCCAAATATACACACGTTTTTCTCCAAAAGCTTTTGCTTCTTCTGAGCAACACACACATGCCAAATATACACACGTTTTTCTCCAGATGCTTTTGCTTCTTCTGAGCAACACACACATGCCAAATATACACACGTTTTTGTCCAAATGCCTTTGCTTCTTCTGAGCAACACACACATGCCAAATATACACACGTTTTTCTCCAGATGCCTTTGCTTCTTCTGAGCAACACACACATGCCAAATATACACACGTTTTTCTCCAAATGCCTTTGCTTCTTCTGAGCAACACACACATGGCAGTAGTGATTTTATTAACTAGCAAAACGCTCGAGTTAGTTTTTGACATTTATTTAGATCTAGCAGAAATGCAACGTCTCAATTTATTCATGGCAGCTCCAAAACTTGAAAAAAAAAACCCAAAAAAAACGTGTACATAAATTATCACGAGAATTATCTGCTTCTAGTGACATTCGGTGTCAGTTAACTCCGAACATTCTAAATCAAAGACTATTCTGTTTCAAATAATACAGTTGTCACTCGTCTCTAATATGAGTATAACAAAAGGGATTAAATAGAAACTGGTTACCCATTGTGTCTATAACTCGTTTAGTTAAGGATTGAGATGTTACCTGTGAAACTGTTGACTGGAAACATTTTTCAATGCACACAGAGAAAAGTCAGCACGCAAATCAGGTTCAAAATGTAGTTTTCAATCACGATTTCATAGAGAAAGATGCAAAGAAATCTTCCAGATATATTCATTAAAAAGCTAAAAACCAACACTGTGTAAGTCTGGAGGACGTCGTGACAGATGTGGATGGACCAACACTGTGTATGTCTGGAGGACGTCGTGACAGATGTGGATGGACCAACACTGTGTATGTCTGGAGGACGTGGTGACAGAAGTGGATGGACCAACAATGTGTATGTCTGGAGGACGTCGTGACAGAAGTGGATGGACCAACACTGTGTATGTCTGGAGGACGTGGTGACAGAAGTGGATGGACCAACAAT
>NC_134890.1:35287969-35300469 GCF_041734735.1 Babylonia areolata | reverse complement strand
CTGTTCAAGATCTCAGGGATCGATACTCTTCAGGATCTAAGGGATCGATACTGAAGGATCGATACTTGTCAGCGTCTATGGGATCGATACTGACAGTTTTCAAGCCTGGTATGGCCATGTGTGATCGGCTTGGCTTTATGCAACATAGATAAATAGACAGATAGACACACATCCAAGATGGCGGAGACAGTCAACGTCTGAAGCCCGACTGCTAAGTTATTGTAAAAAATCTACTGCTATGACCAGGACAACACGAGCAAGAATGAATAAGTTTAACCCTTGTGTCCCGGCGACTTCTTCGCACACCACTGAAAAGGAAGACAAACCCAAAGAAACCAGAGGACAGGAGAAACCTATCCAACCGAAGAGCAAGTCCCAGAAGAGCCCCAGCAACCCAGAGCCCGGATCCGTAGAGACAGAATGCGATGAAGGCGGGGACCAAAATGAAATAGCGAGCGACATCACACACATGGTGGATCTCAAAAGAACAATCGTGGAACTCTGTAAACGTGTGGCCTCCCTGGAAAAGACGGTCAACAACCTAAACCATCTTATTGAAAAGCTGACCAGGTCAACGAGGCAAGTGAGTCTGCAGAACTCAGCCACGCAAACAGACGTCCCAGGCCCACCTTGCGACCCACGACGACTGCCGCGCACCCCCAAAACCAGCAAAACCAGCAGAATGGGCTAGCGGGGGGGACAGCTGAGGCGAACAAATAACGTCAGTGCCGCAAAAGACGTAAAGCCCGAGACTTCAAATGACGTAAAGCCCGAGACTTCAAATGACGTAAAAGGAACAAAACACCAAGAAGAAGACCTACCACTTGTTGCCGTTCTTTATGATTCGGTTCTCAAAGGTGTGCAACAAAAGAGGCTAGGCCAGTCCTATGGATTTGCCGCCGTGCCCCAAAAGACATATAATATAGATCTTCAACAACAACTTGATGCCACCACCAAAGCAGCGAGCAGACCTCTCGACGGCATTGCACTGCACTGCGGTATCAACAGTCTGAAAAAGGAAGACGCCCGGACAGTGAGTAAGAAGGTTGTTGAAGTCGTAACATCTGTTGAAGTCGTAACATCGAGGTAACATCTGTTGAAGTCGTAACATCTGTTCACAAAAGTCACCCTGGAGCCCGCATCATCGTCAGCAAAGCAGCTCCAGTTAAACACCCAGAACTGGAAATCAAACGACAGCTGTTTAATGCTGTCATTTCCAACGACCTATTTGAATTAAAAGGCGTGTCGCTGGTCTCCCACGACAATCGCCACCCCATCAACCTCCAGGACAGCATCCACCCCGCGAGGAAAGGCTCCAGCACCCTGGCCGTGAACCTTGGGCGCCACGTGCGACAGCTGTTTGGACAAAACCAAGAGAACAACCAGGACCAGGCAGCAACCCCCCAGGGCAGCCCCGTTCCACCGACAGGGACCTCCACGCTTTCCTGGACCAAGAGACGATTGGTGGAACATATTTGACATGTTGAGAGGGTGTTATTAAGATATAAGCGGCAAAGAATAATCCTAGTTAACAGTTCAGAATATGTTGTTTACAGTGAACTTATAGTGTCAATAACAGGAGCATAAATTACAAATTAAGTTATGTTACCATGCTCTGTGATGTACAAAACATATACGAAAACTAACTTAATCTTAATCACACAACAGAGTACATGATCATAAACATAACTAAAACAAACAGAAAGTTAACTAAGTCTTAAACTTGCAGTAGTTTACTTTCGCAGTAACAAAAGCAAGTCGGATCAACTGTGCTGACTGTATTCCAGAATCCGTCATCTGACGCACTTTGTGAGAGAATCACTTGGGACACTCTCGGTGGTTATTAAGTATTTACTTATATACACACTAATTTCCCCGCCCCCTTCACCCACTCCATTTTTTTCCTACCCTTTTCTAATATCACTTACAGTGAAAAGACGTTAAACTAAAGAACGAACGAACGGATAAACAGACAGACAGACAGACAGATAGATAGACAGATTGGTTGATTGATTGATTGATTGATTGACTGATACGTGTGTGCATATGTACATCCATCCATCCATACACAGACAGAGAGCTGTCATGAGCGGTATTTGCCAACTGAAGAGGAACGTGCTGTCCGTGAGTCAGACCATCTGAGTGTCCCGAGACCAACGAACAAAGCCATCAGCACAGGCCGGTGACAATACAGTGGCCTATGATAAAGCGTCTGTTTGACTTCGTGGAACTGAATATTTCTTCAGTTTGTCAGACTCTCGTGAAGAGCATGACTCAGTTTGTTTCTCTTCTTGTGCAGAAAATAACTGTGTGGTGTGTCAGAACTGACCGACGCCCTCGTTGCCCACGCTTCCTCGCTGGTGCACGTTTTCTGGGAGTCCCTGGCATTCAGCACCCATTGTGCGGGGCACATCATGCTGTGTGTCAGGAAGTGTGAGGCACCACGCCCCCCACCCCTTTTCCTGATGCTCTGCAGTGTAGATAAGATACACGTCTGCCTGCACGTGTCAGAAGGTTTCTGTTCTCTTCTGATGAACCGATTGGAGCAGGAGAGAGACAGAGACACCACCACAACGACAGCACGTTATGGACAGTGAGAGGGGACCTGTCTAACACTGACACCACCACAACGACAACACGTTATGGACAGTGAGAGGGGACCTGTCCAACACTACACTGACACCACCACAACGACAACACGTTATGGACAGTGAGAGGGGACCTGTCTAACACTGACACCACCACAACGACAACACGTTATGGACAGTGAGAGGGGACCTGTCTAACACTACACTGACACCACCACAACGACAACACGTTATGGACAGTGAGAGGGGACCTGTCTAACACTACACTGACACCACCACAACGACAACACGTTATGGACAGTGAGAAGGGACATGTCTGACCCTACACTGACACCACCACAACGACAACACGTTATGGACAGTGAGAAGGGACATGTCTGACCCTACACTGACACCACCACAACGACAACACGTTATGGACAGTGAGAAGGGACCTGTCTAACACTGACACCACCACAACGACAACACGTTATGGACAGTGAGAGGGGACTGTCTAACACTGACACCACCACACCCTACACTGACACCACCACAACGACAACACGTTATGGACAGTGAGAAGGGACCTGTCTAACACTGACACCACCACAACGACAACACGTTATGGACAGTGAGAGGGGACTGTCTAACACTGACACCACCACAACGACAACACGTTATGGACAGTGAGAAGGGACCTGTCTGACCCTACACTGACACCACCACAACGACAACACGTTATGGACAGTGAGAAGGGACCTGTCTAACCCTACACTGACACCACCACAACGACAACACGTTATGGACAGTGAGAAGGGACCTGTCTAACACTGACACCACCACAACGACAATACGTTATGGACAGTGAGAAGGGACCTGTCTAACACTACACTGACACCACCACCACGACAACTTTCCTCCCCTTCCCACTGGCCAATGGCAGGCTTTGGAAACCGCCAAGAGAGTGACGTCAATGCTGTCTGTGTCACAATAAAGCCGTACTATTCCCAAAGCGTCAGCCCCCTCCCTCACCCCTTCAACAGTCGTGCCATTCTTGTCAGTGAACAAAGTGACTGACGGGGGTAACTATCACTTCCACCTGGAGAAACCTGACAGGTGCCTGGTCTGAGTTGTGCCAACATGTCGTCACGGGGGTGTGGGGAAACCAGTTCCTGATTTCTCAAGACCACTACGCCAAGGCGTCTTGTGCATGATTCCCTGACGCCGGTGGAAACATTCACGTCGATCAGATACGTACATCACACACCCCTCCACCCGTGACAGCATTTAGTGTGTTGTCACAACGCCAACATACCCAGCATGCATCGTCACACCCCTCCACCCATGACAGCATTTAGTGTGTTGTCACAACGCCAACATACCCAGCATGCATCGTCACACCCCTCCACCCATGACAGCATTTA
Source organism: Babylonia areolata (assembly GCF_041734735.1). NCBI lineage: Eukaryota > Metazoa > Mollusca > Gastropoda > Neogastropoda > Buccinidae > Babylonia > Babylonia areolata. The sequence continues at coordinate 35,296,478 of NC_134890.1, read as the reverse complement.
GTGTGTTGTCACAACGCCAACATACCCAGCATGCATCGTCACACCCCTCCACCTATGACAGCATTTAGTGTGTTGTCACAACGCCAACATACCCAGCATGCATCGTCACACCCCTCCACCCATGACAGCATTTAGTGTGTTGTCACAACGCCAACATACCCAGCATGCATCGTCACACCCCTCCACCCGTGACAGCATTTAGTGTGTTGTCACAACGCCAACATACCGAGCATGCATCGTCACACCCCTCCACCCATGACAGCATTTAGTGTGTTGTCACAACGCCAACATACCCAGCATGCATCGTCACACCCCTCCACCCGTGACAGCATTTAGTGTGTTGTCACAACGCCAACACACCCAGCATGCATCGTCACTCAAAACTGTTTGACTGCACCAGAGAACAGGAATATATATATATATATATATATATATATGTGTGTGTGTGTGTGTGTGCGACAACAGGAACAGCACTGGAGGGAATAACCAGCACATAGATAACAGGTCAAACACCGGAAAAAACACAAGTGACAGAGAACCATTGTCAGCTTGACCGCTGACCCCACAAAATTGTGTCACAGGAAACCGTGTCCATTGAGTCACAGTGACGTCACAACACCGATGTGGAGTGTGATGTGTGGGTCCCCATGTGTCTTCTGTCTGTCTGAGGGAGGGAGGAGGGGAGGGGGTAGGAAGGAAATCAAATCGTGTGTAGGACGACTTCCACGACTGAAGAATGTAAGCATGTGGATTTGTCTGTCTGTCTATGTGACTTTGTGTCTGTCTGTGTGACTGTGTCTGTCTGTGTGACTGTCTGTGTGACTGTGTCTGTCTGTGTGACTGTGTCTGTCTGTGTGACTGTGTGTCTGTGTGACTTTGTGTCTGTCTGTGTGACTGTGTCTGTCTGTGTGACTGTCTGTGTGACTTTGTGTCTGTCTGTGTGACTTTGTGTCTGACTTTGGGTGACTGTGTGTATGTGTGGCTTTGTGTCTGTCTGTGTGACTGTGTCTGTCTGTGTGACTGTCTGTGTGACTTTGTGTCTGTCTGTGTGACTGTCTGTGTGACTGTGTCTGTCTGTGTGACTTTGTGTCTGTCTGTGTGACTGTGTGTATGACTTTGTGTCTGTCTGACTTTGTGTGACTGTGTGTATGTGTGGCTTTGTGTCTGTCTGTGTGACTTTGTGTCTGTCTGTGTGACTGTGTGTATGTGTGGCTTTGTGTCTGTCTGTGTGACTGTGTGACTTTGTGTCTTTGTGTGACTGTGTGTATGTGTGGCTTTGTGTCTGTCTGTGTGACTGTGTGTATGTGTGACTTTGTGTCTGTCTGTGTGACTGTCTGTGTGGCTTTGTGTCTGTCTGTGTGACTTTGTGTCTGTCTGTGTGACTGTGTGTATGTGTGGCTTTGTGTCTGTCTGTGTGACTGTGTGTCTTTGTGTGACTGTGTGTATGTGTGGCTTTGTGTCTGTCTGTGTGACTGTGTGTCTGTCTGTGTGTGACTGTGTGTCTTTGTGTGACTGTGTGTATGTGTGGCTTTGTGTCTGTCTGTGTGGCCTTGTGTCTGTCTGTCTGTCTGTGTGGCTCTGTGTCCGTCTGTGTGATTTTGTGTCTGCCTGTCTGTCTGTCTGTGTGGCCCTGTGTCTGTCTGTGTGATTTCTTGTAAACCCTTCTTTCAAATTCCCAATGTATGTATGTAAATTTGCCCATGGCGAAATGCGTTTAACGTATATTTACTCTCTCTCTCTCTCTCTCTCTCTCTCTCTCTCTCTCTCTCTCTCTCTCTCTCCCTCTCTTTCACTCTACAACAGAACTGATACAGGGAATTTCATGATGATATGATTCTAATTTGCCCAAAGTATCCAAAGGGAAATGAAATGTATTTTTATTGTTTTATCCAATTATTTCGAGACAGGAAGACAAAGACGATTAAGAGAAACAAAAAGAAAGAAAAAAAAATTCGATCTTTTTTTTTTTTTTGGACGAGATGGACAGATAGACATACATAGAGCGCAGAGATAGACTTTGGAGTGGTGACCTCGTGGTGGTAAAACGTCTGCCTTGAAGCCAGAGAATAGGACCTCGTGGTAAAGTGTCTACCTTGAAGCATAACCTCGTGGTAAAGTGTCTACCTTGAAGCATAACCTCGTGGTAAAGTGTCTGCCTTGAAGCCAGAGAATATGACCTCGTGGTAAAGTGTCTGCCTTGAAGCATCACCTCGTGGTAAAGTGTCTACTTTGAAGCATCACCTCGTGGTAAAGTGTCTACCTTGAAGCATAACCTCGTGGTAAAGTGTCTACCTTGAAGCCAGAGAATAGGACCTCGTGGTAAAGTGTCTGCCTTGAAGCATCACCTCGTGGTAAAGTGTCTACCTTGAAGCATCACCTCGTGGTAAAGTGTCTACCTTGAAGCATAACCTCGTGGTAAAGTGTCTACCTTGAAGCATCACCTCGTGGTAAAGTGTCTGCCTTGAAGCCAGAGAATATGACCTCGTGGTAAAGTGTCTGCCTTGAAGCATCACCTCGTGGTAAAGTGTCTACTTTGAAGCATCACCTCGTGGTAAAGTGTCTACCTTGAAGCATAACCTCGTGGTAAAGTGTCTACCTTGAAGCCAGAGAATAGGACCTCGTGGTAAAGTGTCTGCCTTGAAGCATCACCTCGTGGTAAAGTGTCTACCTTGAAGCATCACCTCGTGGTAAAGTGTCTACCTTGAAGCATAACCTCGTGGTAAAGTGTCTACCTTGAAGCATCACGTGGTAAAGTGTCTGCCTTGAAGCCAGAGAATATGACCTCGTGGTAAAGTGTCTGCCTTGAAGCATCACCTCGTGGTAAAGTGTCTGCCTTGAAGCATCACCTCGTGGTAAAGTGTCTACCTTGAAGCCAGAGAACGTGACGCCAGAGAACATGACGTCATGAAATTGAATCCCACACTCAGAAGTATTTTCTCCCGGAAAATCCACTAGACTCTGAGTCGTGGTCTGGACGCTAGTCTTCGGATGACACAATAAATTGAGGTGTGGTGTGCAGAAAAAGACCCAGGACAAGAAAAGGGTAGTTCTAAGCGAAAGTGTGTAGAAAAATACACTGTGATAGAAAATGGACACACTTGTAGGAAGAAAACAGGTTTAGTAGCACACCAGTTAATGCGTTAAGAGAGACCAGCACACCAGTTAATGCGTTAAGAGAGACCGGCACACCAGTTAATGCGTTAAGAGAGACCGGCACACCAGTTAATGCGTTAAGAGAGACCGGCACACCAGTTTATGCGTTAAGAGAGACCAGCACACCAGTTAATGCGTTAAGAGAGACCAGCACACCAGTTAATGCGTTAAGAGAGACCGGCACACCAGTTAATGCGTTAAGAGAGAGCGGCACACCAGTTAATGAGTTAAGAGAGACCAGCACACCAGTTAATGCGTTAAGAGAGAGCGGCACACCAGTTAATGCGTTAAGAGAGACCAGCACACCAGTTAATGCGTTAAGAGAGACCGGCACACCAGTTAATGCGTTAAGAGAGACCGGCACACCAGTTAATGCGTCAAGGGAGACCAGCACACCAGTTAATGCGTTAAGAGAGACCGGAACACCAGTAAATGCGTTAAGGGAGACCAGCACACCAGTTAATGCGTTAAGGGAGACCAGCACACCAGTTAATGCGTCAAGGGAGATAACGGAGGAGAATGAAGGGCAGGAAGGTGGAGTGGGGTGGGGTGTGTGGAGGAAGAGAAAGACGTACGATATCACTCACACACACACACACACACACACACACACACACACACACACACAGCGAAACCGACAGAGACCCACAAACACACAGGCAGTTAAAGAAGACAAATAATTACACAGGCAGAGAGATTTTTTTTTTTTTAATATAGATATAAATAAACATACAGGCAGAGAGACTGAGACAGCAATACTTGGAGAGATCACCTGTGTTAAAAAGGCGTCAGGTATGTTGTCTGTTTTTCACCACACGATCAGTTCTGCTCCTACAATGTCGTAGTCACACCACAGACACACTCCTATAATGTCGTAGTCACACCACAGACACACACCTATAATGACGTTGTCACACCACAGACACTCCTATAATGTCGTAGTCACACCACAGACACACGCCTATAATGTCGTAGTCACACCACACCACAGACACACGCCTATAATGTCGTAGTCACACCACAGACACACACCTATAATGTCGTAGTCACACTACAGACACTCCTATAATACTATAGTCACACTAAAGGCACTCCTATAATGTCGTAGTCACACCACAGACACACTGCAATAATGCTGTAGTCACACCACAGACACACTCCTATAATGCTGTAGTCACACCACAGACACACTCCTATAATGCTGTAGTCACACCACAGACACAGTCACACCACAGACACACACCTATAATGTCGTAGTCACACCACAGACACACTCCTATAATGCTGTAGTCACACCACAGACACAGTCACACCACAGACACACACCTATAATGTCGTAGTCACACCACAGACACACTCCTATAATGTCGTAGTCACACGACAGACACACTCCTATAATGCTGTAGTCACACCACAGACACACTCCTATAATGCTGTAGTCACACCACAGACACATTCCTATAATGCTGTAGTCACACCACAGACACACTCCTATAATGTCGTAGTCACACCACAGACACACTCCTATAATGCTGTAGTCACACCACAGACACACTCCTATAATGCTGTAGTCACACCACAGACACACTCCTATAATGCTGTAGTCACACCACAGACACAGTCACACCACAGACACACTCCTATAATGCTGTAGTCACACCACACACTTCTATAATGCTGTAGTCACACCACAGATACACTTCTATAATGTCGTAGTCACACCACAGACACACTCCTATAATGCTGTAGTCACACCACAGACACAGTCACACCACAGACACACACCTATAATGTCGTAGTCACACCACAGACACACTCCTATAATGCTGTAGTCACACCACAGACACAGTCACACCACAGATACACTCCTATAATGCTGTAGTCACACCACAGACACACTCCTATAATGTCGTAGTCACACCACAGACACACTCCTATAATGTCGTAGTCACACCACAGACACAGTCACACCACAGACACACTCCTATAATGCTGTAGTCACACCACAGACACAGTCACACCACAGACACACTCCTATAATGTCGTAGTCACACCACAGACACAGTCACACCACAGACACACTGCAACAATGCTGTAGTCACACCACAGACACACACCTATAATGTCGTAGTCACACCACAGACACAGTCACACCACAGACAAAGTCACACCACAGACACACACCTATAATGTTGTAGTCACACCACAGACACACTCCTATAATGTCGTAGTCACACCACAAACACACTCCTATAATGCTGTAGTCACACCACAGACACAGTCACACCACAGACACACTCCTATAATGATGTAGTCACACCACAGACACAGTCACACCACAGACACACTCCTATAATGCTGTAGTCACACCACAGACACAGTCACACCACAGACACACTCCTATAATGCTGTAGTCACACCACAGACACACTCCTATAATGCTGTAGTCACACCACAGACACACTCCTATAATGTCGTAGTCACACCACAGACACAGTCACACCACAGACACACTCCTATAATGTCGTAGTCACACCACAGACACAGTCACACCACAGACACACTCCTATAATGTCGTAGTCACACCACAGACACACTCCTATAATGCTGTAGTCACACCACAGACACACTCCTATAATGCTGTAGTCACACCACAGACACAGTCACACCACAGACACACTCCTATAATGCTGTAGTCACACCACAGACACAGTCACACCACAGACACACTCCTATAATGCTGTAGTCACACCACAGACACACTCCTATAATGTCGTAGTCACACCACAGACACTCCGCAGGCAGAAAGAAAGACAAGAAAGCCTCTGCGTCACTCACTGTCTTCAATTGCCCACAGTCACTGATCAACGTGCAGGACCCTGAAGTACACGGTTTCTTTCCACATAAACAACACAGGCGGGACCCACTGTTGACACACCGCCAGCACCACGCCCTCTGCCCGTCAGGGAATGTGTGTCAGTCACACAGGTATTCTCACTCAGTCAAGCGTGACCTTTATCATGCCAACGATTTTAATACGCCTGATCGAGTCTCTTCAAAGAAGACTGAAGTGATTTCCCCTTTCGACGGTTAGCTTCTATCTGTACGGTTTGCAACGTGACACAATTTAAGGACAATTTACAACGTGACACAACTTAAATCATCCACAGTACACTCAGTTATATAATGTCCACTCGTGTTGACTTTTCAATCCGAGCAGTTATCGCGGAAAGTGGCCCAGCACCGAGGCCCCTACCTGGCGATGTCTTTATTGCCAACTCTGACAGCGCAGCCAGGTTCGGGCGGTACAGACGACAGGGGAGTGACTGCAGCGCTAATTGAGCACTATATATAGCAGTGGGGGAACGGGGACAGAGCCAGAACGGCTGTCAAATGACCAGCTGGCGCCACTTTCACAGGAAGGGTCGAGGATTGACTTGAGTGGATACAGAGAGAGGGAGGCCCCCACTTGAGCTAACAACCCGGTCACAAACACTTTTCACACACGACCAAAGTGCGGAACGTACTGAGTGAAGGCCAGCCCGGTGTTCAGCACCAACACTGTGCCCCCTTCAGATCTGCGCCCCGGGAAGTTTTGGTACACTGTGCCGTGACCTGTAGTCCTGAGAAATTCACAGACACTGTGGTCTGTTCCCACATTGCTTGGCCACAGCACGTTCACACACACACACACACACACACACACACACACAATAATTCTGCTGTGCCCTCTGCTAAATTTTATCATGCGATGATTCGGCCACTTTTTCAATTATTACGATTTGATCTGTTCGGAAGCGGTGACTACAATGACTACAGAGTGAGCAAATGGCGTGACATAAAGCGTGTGAAGCGGTGACTACAATGACTACAGAATGAACAAATGGCGTGACATAAAGGTGACTACAATGACTACAGAGTGAACAAATGGCGTGACATAAAGCGTGTGAAGCGGTGACTACAATGACTACAGAATGAACAAATGGCCTGACATAAAGCGTGTCGGGAACACGCAGTGAGCAGAACTGGACAGCGCCCAGTGGTCACACACCGCTGTCACCTCGCGTCAAGAAAAGGCTTCACCTCAAGCAACAAAATATGTGTCAACTCAAAAAGAAGTCCAACCGAAATCTCGTGAAAGGCGTAAGTGGTTAATGACAACATATTACATACATGCTACTTCAACACAAGTAGGATTGTGGCAAGAGAGAAAGGGAGAGGGAGATAGAGACAGACAGAGAGAGGGAGAGAGAGACAGAGATAGGGATAGACAAGGAGACAGAGACAGACAGAAATAAAGAGACAAAGAGAGACAGATAGACATACAGGCAAACAGACAGACAGATAGACAGGCCAGCAGACAGACAGACAAAAAGACAGACAGACAGATAGACAGGCAGGCAGACAGACAGACAGACGGGCAGACAGACAGATAGATAGACAAATAGACAGGCAGGCAGACAGACAGATAGGCAGGCAGACAGACAGGCAGATAGACAGACAGAGACAGACAGACAGGCAGGTAGACAGACAGACAGATGGGCAGATAGACAGACAGGCAGGTAGATAGACAGACAGACAGACAGGCAGATAGATAGACAGAGACAGACAGACAGATGGGCAGATAGACAGACAGGCAGGTAGATAGACAGACAGACAGACAGGCAGATAGATAGACAGAGACAGACAGACAGGTAGACAGACAGACAGATGGGCAGACAGACAGATAGACAGACAGATAAAGTGAAGCCCTAGCTGCGGGGTCAATATCAATGCATGGTACTACAACTGACCGAGGATCCCCAGGAACTGACAGCCCCTGTCAGCCCCTGATTTCTGCAGTCCTCTCACTTTGTGAGAAATCGTGGGATTGCGAGAAATTGTGGTCGTTCCCCTCCAACGTTTTCTCTCAATTGCGAGAAATCGTGGGGGGCGTCCCCACGATTCCCCACACAGGAAGTGCCCCTTATTTTAATCAAAAAGATTTCCTTTGTCACCGGAGTTGGGTTCTTGTCTTTTCCCGATGAAAATCTAGGAGAAAAACGAGAGAAAAAGAAACGAGAAATGGGAGCGACGATCATAACGACAGTGGCGTTAGCGAAACATCAACAACAGACGGTGAAGTTGATGACACAGTACTGGTTAAAACAAGATGTGTATGTGTATGAGTGAGTTGGTGAGTGCGTGAATGAGTGGGTGAGTGTGTGTGTGTGTGTGTGTGTGTGTGTGTGTGTGTTTCAGTGTTTCCTTGTGTGTGTTTTCTTGGCTAGTTGACTTGTTCTTCTCTTTCACTTTGTTTTTTGAAATAATATTTTCATGTTCTGAGTCCCCTTATTTCAGTAAAACAGATTTCTTT
>NC_134890.1:35225469-35282969 GCF_041734735.1 Babylonia areolata | reverse complement strand
AATCTCTCCACACTACATCACACTGTGAATCAATCTTCACACTACATCTCTATCATCATCACACTGTGAATCACTCTTCACACTACATCACACTGTGAATCACCCTTCACACTACATCACACTGTGAATCACTCTTCACACTACATCACACTGTGAATCACTCTTCACACTACATCACGCTGTGAATCACTCTTCACACTACATCTCTATCATCATCACACTGTGAATCAATCTCTTCACACTACATCACACTGTGAATCAATCTCTTCACACTACATCACACTGTGAATCAATCTCTTCACACTACATCACACTGTGAATCAATCTCTTCACACTACATCACACTGTGAATCAATCTCTCCACACTACATCACACTGTGAATCAATCTTCACACTACATCTCTATCATCATCACACTGTGAATCAATCTCTTCACACTACATCTCTATCATCATCACACTGTGAATCAATCTCTTCACACTACATCACACTGTGAATCAATCTCTCCACACTACATCACACTGTGAATCAATCTCTTCACACTACATCTCTATCATCATCACACTGTGAATCAATCTCCACACTACATCACACTGTGAATCAATCTCTCCAGACTACATCTCTATCATCATCACACTGTGAATCAATCTCTCCACACTACATCACACTGTGAATCAATCTCTCCACACTACATCTCTATCATCATCACACTGTGAATCAATCTCTCCACACTACATCTCTATCATCATCGCACTGTCAATCTCTCCAAACTACATCTCTATCATCATCACACTGTGAATCAATCTCTCCACACTACATCACGCTGTGAATCAATCTCTCCACACTACATCACGCTGTGAATCAATCTCTTCACACTACATCTCTATCATCATCACAATGTCAATCAATCTCTCCACACTACATCACGCTGTGAATCAATCTCTTCACACTACATCTCTATCATCATCACAATGTCAATCAATCTCTCCACACTATATCTCTATCATCATCACACGATGGAAACAATCTCTCCATACAACACAGGGCTGGGTGGGAAGAGGGAGGGGTGTATGGATGGCAGATAAGCATCTGACCCATTCTGGGATCTCCCTCGTGAACAAGTATCACTTCAACCGGAGACTACAGCACAAATATTCATTTTGTTTTGTTTTTTTTTATTAAAAAGACTGTCAAAATATAATGGACATGCTTGCTAGGAATCAGTCAAGACATCAACACGCCACACATAACTGTATGAAAGGGAAAAACCACAAAGGAACAAACAAAGAAAGCTCTTTTGTCTTTCTTCCCCAATATGTAAGAGAGGTCCATGATGAACATCGTGACAAGTGAATTCACACCCAGTGTGGCCAGTGAACTGATACCCAGTGTGGCCAGTGAATTCACACCCAGTGTGACCAGTGAATTCACACCCAGTGTGGCCAGTCAACTGATACCCAGTGTGGCCAGTGAATTCACACCCAGTGTGGCCAGTGAATTGATACTCAGTGTGACCAGTGAATTCACACCCAGTGTGGCCAGTGAATTCACACCCAGTGTGGCCAGTCAATTGATACCCAGTGTGGCCAGTGAGTTCACACCCAGTGTGGCCACTGAATTCACACCCAGTGTGGCCAGTGAATTCACACCCAGTGTGGCCAGTCAATTGATACTCAGTGTGGCCAGTCAATAGATACTCAGTGTGGCCAGTCAATTGATAGTCAGTGTGGCCAGTCAATTGATACCCAGTGTGGCCATTGAATTCACACCCATTGTGGCCAGTGCATTCATACCCTGTGTGGCCAGTGCATTCATACCCACTGTGGCCAGTTAATTCATACCCTGTGTGGCCAGTGGATTCATACCCACTGTGGCCAGTTAATTCATACCCTGTGTGGCCAGTGGATTCATACCCTGTGTGGCCAGTGAATTCATACCCTGTGTGGCCAGTGCATTCATACCCTGTGTGGCCAGTTAATTCATACCCTGTGTGGCCAGTGGATTCATACCCTGTGTGGCCAGTGCATTCATACCCTGTGTGGCCAGTGGATTCATACCCTGTGTGGCCAGTGGATTCATACCCTGTGTGGCCAGTGGATTCATACCCACTGTGGCCAGTTAATTCACACCCACTGTAGCCAGTGATTTCATACCCACTGTGGCAAGGGCAGGGTACAGGAGGACAGGGCACAGGATGGCAGGACATAGGAGGGCAGGACACAGGAGGGAGGGCAGGGCACAGGAGGGAGGGCAGGACACAGGAGGGCAGGGCAGGGCACAGGAGGGCAGGGCAGGACACAGGAGGGAGGGCAGGGCACAGGAGGGAGGGCAGGGCACAGGAGGGCAGGGCAGGACACAGGAGGGCAGGGCAGGACATAGGAGGGCAGGACACAGGAGGGCAGGGCAGGACACAGGAGGGCAGGGCAGGACACAGGAGGGCAGGACAATGGAAGGCAGGGCACAGGAGGGCAGGGCAATGGAGGGCAGGGCACAGGAGGGCAGGGCACAGGAAGGAGGGCACAGGAAGGAGGGCAGGACACAGGAGGGCAGGGCACAGGAGGGCAGGGCAGAGGAAGGAGGGCAGGGCACAGGAGGGCAGGGCACAGGAAGGAGGGCAGGGCACAGGAGGGCAGGGCACAGGAAGGAGGGCAGGGCACAGGAGGGCAGGGCACAGGAGGGCAGCTCAGGTCACAGGAGGGCAGCTCAGGACACAGGAGGGCAGGGCACAGGAGGGCAGGGCACAGGAGGGCAGCTCAGGACACAGGAGGGCAGGGCACAGGAGGGCAGGGCACAGGAGGGCAGCTCAGGTCACAGGAGGGCAGCTCAGGGCACAGGAGGGCAGGGCACAGGAGGGCAGCTCAGGACACAGGAGGGCAGGGCACAGGTGGGCAGGGCACAGGAGGGCAGCTCAGGACACAGGAGGGCAGGGCACAGGTGGGCAGGGCACAGGAGGGCAGCTCAGGACACAGGACACAGGTGGGCAGGGCACAGGAGGGCAGCTCAGGACACAGGAGGGAAGGACACAGAAGGGAACAGTGGGAGAGAGACAGGACAGGGGGACAGAGAGACAGAACAGGGGGAGAGAGAGAGACAGAACAGGGGGAGAGAGAGAGACAGAACAGGGGGAGAGAGAGAGACAGAACAGGGGGAGAGAGAGACAGAACAGGGGGAGAGAGAGAACAGGGGGAGAGAGAAACAGAACAGGGGGAGAGAGAGAGAGACAGAACAGGGGAAGAGAGAGAACAGGGGGAGACAGAGACAGAACAGGGGGAGAGAGAGAGAGACAGAACAGGGGGAGAGAGAGACAGAACAGGGGGAGAGAGAGAGACAGAACAGGGGGAGAGACAGAACAGGGGGAGAGAGAGAGCGACAGAACAGGGGGAGAGAGAGAGACAGAACAGGGGGAGAGAGAGACAGAACAGGGGGAGAGAGAGACAGAACAGGGGGAGAGAGAGAACAGGGGGAGAGAGAGACAGAACAGGGGGAGAGACAGAACAGGGGGAGAGAGAGAGACAGAACAGGGGAAGAGACAGAACAGGGGGAGAGAGAGAGACAGAACAGGGGGAGAGAGAGACAGAACAGGGGGGAGAGACAGAACAGGGGGAGAGAGAGACAGAACAGGGGGAGAGAGAGAGACAGAACAGGGGAAGAGACAGAACAGGGGGAGAGAGAGACAGAACAGGGGGAGAGAGAGACAGAACAGGGGGAGAGAGAGACAGAACAGGGGGAGAGAGAGAGAGAGAACAGGGGGAGAGAGAGAGAACAGGGGGAGAGACAGAACAGGGGGAGAGAGAGAGAACAGGGGGAGAGACAGAACAGGGGGAGAGAGAGACAGAACAGGGGGAGAGAGAGAGACAGAACAGGGGGAGAGAGAGACAGAACAGGGGGAGAGAGAGAGACAGAACAGGGGGAGAGAGAGAGAGAGAGAGAGAGAGACAGAACGGGGAGAGACAGAACAGGGGGAGAGAGAGAGAGACAGACAGAACAGGGGGAGAGAGAGAAACAGAACAGGGGGAGAGAGAGACAGAACAGGGGGAGAGAGAGAGACAGAACAGGGGGAGAGAGAGACAGAACAGGGGGAGAGAGAGAGACAGAACAGGGGGAGAGAGAGACAACAGGGGGGAGAGACAGAACAGGGGGAGAGAGAGACAGAACAGGGGGAGAGAGACAGAACAGGGGAGAGAGACAGAACAGGGGGAGAGACAGAACAGGGGAGAGAGACAGAACAGGGGGAGAGAGAGAGACAGAACAGGGGGAGAGAGAGAGAACAGGGGGAGAGACAGAACAGGGGGAGAGAGAGAGACAGAACAGGGGGAGAGAGAGACAGAACAGGGGGAGAGAGAGAGACAGAACAGGGGGAGAGACAGAACAGGGGGAGAGAGAGAGACAGAACAGGGGGAGAGAGAGAACAGGGGGAGAGAGTGAGAGAGAGAGACAGAACAGGGGGAGAGACAGAACAGGGGGAGAGAGAGAGACAGAACAGGGGGAGAGAGAGAACAGGGGGAGAGAGTGAGAGAGAGAGACAGAACAGGGGGAGAGACAGAACAGGGGGAGAGAGAGAGACAGAACAGGGGGAGAGAGAGAACATGGGGAGAGAGAGAGACAGAACAGGGGGAGAGAGAGACAGAACAGGGGGAGAGAGAGAGAGAGAACAGGGGGAGAGAGAGAGAGAGAGAACAGGGGGAGAGAGAGAGACAGAACAGGGGGAGAGAGAGAGAGAGAAACAGAACAGGGGGAGAGAGAGACAGAACAGGGGGAGAGAGAGACAGAACAGGGGGAGAGAGAGACAGAACAGGGGAGAGACAGAACAGGGGGAGAGAGAGAGACAGAACAGGGGGAGAGAGAGACAGAACAGGGGGAGAGACAGAACAGGGGGAGAGAGAGACAGAACAGGGGGAGAGAGACAGAACAGGGGGAGAGAGACAGAACAGGGGGAGAGAGAGACAGAACAGGGGGAGAGAGAGACAGAACAGGGGAGAGAGAGAGACAGAACAGGGGGAGAGAGAGAGAACAGGGGAGAGACAGAACAGGGGGAGAGAGGACAGAACAGGGGGAGAGAGAGAGAGAGAGACAGAACAGGGGGAGAGAGAGACAGAACAGGGGGAGAGAGAGACAGAACAGGGGGAGAGAGAGAGACAGAACAGGGGGAGAGAGAGACAGAACAGGGGGAGAGAGAGAGACAGAACAGGGGAGAGAGAGAGACAGAACAGGGGGAGAGAGAGACAGAACAGGGGGAGAGAGAGACAGAACAGGGGGAGAGACAGAACAGGGGAGAGACAGAACAGGGGAGAGAGACAGAACAGGGGAGAGAGACAGAACAGGGGGAGAGACAGAACAGGGGAGAGAGACAGAACAGGGGGAGAGAGAGAGACAGAACAGGGGGAGAGAGAGAGAACAGGGGGAGAGACAGAACAGGGGGAGAGAGAGAGACAGAACAGGGGGAGAGAGAGAGAACATGGGGAGAGAGAGAGACAGAACAGGGGGAGAGAGAGAGAGAGAAACAGAACAGGGGGAGAGAGAGACAGAACAGGGGGAGAGAGAGAGAACATGGGGAGAGAGAGAGACAGAACAGGGGGAGAGAGACAGAACACAGAAACAACAACAAAGCAACAGACCCAACACACTGACTTTCTCTCTCAACAAGGAATAAGCTTGATTACTAAAAGGGGGAAAAAAGTCATATATAAAAACTTTGAGCAAAATGAAAGTCACATATAAAAACTGTCAGTGAATTGATCGTATGCCAAAGCAGCCACATCCTGATTACAAAGCCACAAAAATTCACACATAAAAACTTCGAGCTAAATGATACTTTGCCCAAAGTCACACACACACACACACACACACACACACACACACACACACACAGAGTTTCAAGTTGAAGTTTTAATTTTCCTTTCACTCCTATTGGAGTATGGAGGATTGCTGCAAAATAATCTTTTCATGCCCAGAACAAACATTGTCACATAAAAATTGAGAAAACACAAATGTCTTTTAAATCCAAAAGTGTAGCTAGGCAACATTTGCAAATCTAATCATCTTACTTACAGCTAACATGACTTTTTTGCCTCCTTTGAGCATATTACAAAAATTAAAAACCGATTCTGGAGACAAATATTCTTTTTAAGAACATATTTATTTCGTAACTGATCATAATTGGGACATTCCATTATAAAATGAAACTCATCCCCAATCACAGACATGTTTCAAACCTTACAAAGCCGTAACTCTCGTTGTATGCCTTTGTGTCTCCATGTTTCTATTTCCAGCTTATGATTACTACTTCAAAATCTGAAGAATCTGATAACGTAATTATCAGGCATTTGATATACCTATATTTTTCTCTACCAAATCCACTTCTGAAATTTCGATAAAACAAACATTTATTACTTGCCTCTAGAGAATGTCTCCATAGATTTTGAAAACTCTCTCTCAAATGCAGTGTTGACATTCTTGCAGAAAGATTCCCTCTCTAAGAAGAAATGAGCATCCCAAACACAGTCATTCGCTGTTTCTGTTAAAATTTGTCTGATGCAACTCATCCATTTTGAAAAAAATAAATACCATTTCGATATAAATCAAGTAATATCAAATATATTTTCCCAGAATATTTTTTCTATGTTTGATATCACTAAGCTGGTCCAAAAATTTTTTTTGTTTTTTGTTGTTGTTTTTTGTACACCTATAGTTGACTTGATAACAAGTTTTTGCACCTTAAACATATTAGTAGTAGTAGTAGTAGTTTTTATGTATTTATCTTTTTCTTTTCTTTTTTTTTCTTTTTTTTTTCTCTCAAGGCCTGACTAAGCGCGTTGGGTTACGCTGCTGGTCAGGCATCTGCTTGGCAGATGTGGTGTAGCGTATATGGATTTGTCCAAACGCAGTGACGCCTCCTTGAGCTACTGAAACTGAAACTGAAACTGGTCCAAAATCGAACAAATCTCATTTTCACTAACACACTAATTGAATAAATACCAGTTTCTCTATAAACAATTTGGGTCATAGTATTCCTGTTCAGTTTGAACAAGTGTTTCAAAAAATTCAATTCTAATTTTTCAAGTATATCTACATTTTCATAACCCCATATGACATACAACAAAATAGGAGCAATCATAGACTGGTAAATGTCCAGAACGATAATTATGTAAAGGTAAATCTTGATTTCTGGCTGACTGAAGTAACTAAAGTATGACTTTTTGAGCCTGTTCATAAATCATTTTTTTAGCTTTGTAAAAAGTTCTGTTTCTACTAAATTCGATGCCAAGATATTTAAAAGAATTGACAACATCCAAACATGCATCACCAAAACTTAAAAACAGGCTTTAGCTTGTTTGTAAAATTAAATATCATCACTTTAGTTTTCTTTGCATTTACCACTAGTTTCCATTTTAAACAATATTTGTGAAAAACATTCAGGGACTATTGCAATCGTTCTTTCTTCTTGTGTCATCTGCATACAACAGTACAAATAATCGCATGTAACTATCTAAGTCTGAAATGTTAACATTCAATTTCAGATCAACAGATGGACTCTTATGCTCAGTCAAATACGACTCTAAATCATTGAGATACAGAGAAAAAAGCAAAGGCGAGAGATTTTCTCCTTGTCGTACACCCTTACAAATGCTACAGAAATCAGATTTTTCACCATTCAAAAACACACGACTTAATTCTATTATACATGTTCATTATGACACGCAAACTTTTACCATTCACGCCTTCATGAACAAGTTTTTGCCATAACCCACTTCTCCAAACTGAATCAAAGGCTTTTTTGAAATCAACAAAAGCACAGTAAAGTTTCTTCTTTTTCATGGAAGAAAATATCCACACACACACACACACACACACACACACACCCTACAAAATCAGACACGATCACATGCATATATCTTGTCTAATTGTGATATGATAATAAAACCTCTCCAAGAACTGGATAATACATATCTGTTCATCAATGTCTCTGCTTACTGGAGATGGTATGACAACAGGAGAAAACAGATATGACAACAACAGAACACAGAGATCCCATGACAACACCAGAACACAGAGATCTCATGACAACAACAGGATAAACAGAAATCCCATGACAACAACAGGATAACAGAAATCCCATGACAACAACAGGATAACAGAAATCCCATGACAACAACAGGATAAACAGAAATCCTATGACAACAACAGGATAAACAGAAATCCCATGACAACAGGATAAACAGAGATCCCATGACAACAACAGGATTAACAGAAATCCCATGACAACAGGATAACAGAAATCCCATGACAACAACAGGATTAACAGAAATCCCATGACAACAGGATAACAGAAATCCCATGACAACAACAGGATAAACAGAGATCCCATGACAACAACAGGATAAACAGAAATCCCATGACAACAACAGGATAAACAGAAATCCCATGACAACAACAGGATAAACAGAGATCCCATGACAACAACAGGATAAACAGAGATCCCATGACAACAGGAGAAAAGAGAAACAGGAAGCAGTGCTTCAAATCTGCAAAACAAAGTGAAAGATTTTTCTGGTTTTCTTGTCAAACACATCACCACATGTTTCATGGCATTCTGGCAAAAAGAACAATGACAATGAAAACACGCTGACGACTGATCGGATTGCATGGCACTGGACCTTCATTTAACAGTCAGTGTGTTCTGAAAAACCTTTCAACAACCTTCATTTTTAATCATTTAACAGTCAGTGTGTTCTGAAACACCTTTCAACAGTCTTCATTTAACAGTCAGTGTGTTCTGAAACACCTTTCAACAGTCTTCATTTAACAGTCAGTGTGTTCTGAAACACCTTTCAACAGTCTTCCTGTTATTTCATACTGTGAGTAAACAAGTGAAAAATACTCAGGACTTCTTTCTTTATTTCACAACATTGTGAAAATCACATATGAGTGACAATGTGTGTGTGTGTGTGTGTGTGTGTGTGTGTGTAAGGACACGGTATGTCAAGATGTGGTACGATGTGTGTGGACAGTTCACCGCCACATCCCTCCACCATGTGAGCAGCTCAGAGTTTGGAGGTGGGGGTGGAGGAGTCAGTGCTGTGCTGTTGTTGTTGTTGCTGCTGTCGTTGTTGTTGCTGTTGTTGTTGTTGCTGTTCCTCCACATCCCTGTCCCAGGTGTAAGCAGTGCTCTTGGTGTGCTCTGAAAACACACATGTACAGTGATATCTCTCTGAAAACACACACATAACACACATCGCCAACTCACCTTATCATCAGTGTTGTTGGTGTGCTCTGAAAACATACACATCAACACACATCGCCAACTCACCTTATCATCAAAAATCACCTTACTGCAGGTAACTCCAGAACACTGGGCACTTTACAATGACACTAAGGGTAAGATGATTAAAAGATACAAGTATAAATACAGACATGAAATTAAAACAAATGCTCAATATATTTAAGAGACAAGGGCACACACACACACACACACACACACACACACACACACACACACACACACACACACACAGCTTGAGGTCTGTTGTGTCAGCAGACCAAGGGAGACAAGCGGTGACCCACCTGGAATCTCCCAGGACGTTTTGTAGAGACTGGCTGCCGCATCAACCTTGAGGGTCTCCCCTGATATGAAGGCTGCTGCCGGGGACAGCAAGAAACACACTGCCGCTGACACCTGTACACATCATGGCACCTGTACACATCACTGACACATCATGGCACCTGTACACATCACTGACACATCATGGCACCTGTACACATCACTGACACCTCATGACACCTGTACACATCACTGACACCTCATGGCACCTGTACACATCACTGACACATCATGGCACCTGTACACATCATTGACACATCATGACACCTACATGCCACATCTTGACACATCATGACACCTGCATGTCACATCTTGATAAATAATGACACCTGCGCACCACATCTTGACACATTAACACAGTGACACCTGCATACGACATCTTGACATATTAACACATAGTGACACCTGCATACCACATCTTGACACATTAACACATAATGACACCTGCACACCACATCTTGACACATTAACGCATAATGACACCTGCATGCCACATCTTGACACATTAACACATAACGACACCTGCACACCACACCTTGACACATTAACACATAATGACACCTGTATGCCACATCTTGACACATTAACACATAGTGACACCTGTACACCATATCTTGACACATTCACACATAATGACACCTGCACACCACATCTTGACACATTCACACATAATGACACCTGCATGCCACATCTTGACACATTCACACATAATGACACCTGCACACCACTTCTTCAAACATCATTAACACATCATGCATGCACATATATCAGTGTACCTCAGAGTGGATTTCTTCTACAGAATTTTGCCAGAGGACAACACTCTCTTCGCCGTGGGTTCTTTTTCAGTGCGCCAGGTGCATGCTGCACACAGGGCTCAGTTCATCATCTCATCTGATTGACTACACACCTGGTTTCTAATCAAAGGTGGGCCTCATCTGAATGACTACACACCTGGTTACCAATCAAAGGTGGGACTCATCTGTATGACTACACACCTGGTTACCAATCAAAGGTGGGCCTCATCTGAATGACTACACACCTGGTTTCCAATCAAAGGTGGGACTCATCTGAATGACTACACACCTGGTTACCAATCAAAGGTGGGACTCATCTGAATGACTACACACCTGGTTTCCAATCAAAGGTGGGACTCATCTGAATGACTACACACCTGGTTACCAATCAAAGGTGGGACTCATCTGAATGACTACACACCTGGTTTCCAATCAAAGGTGGGACTCATCTGAATGACTACACACCTGGTTACCAATCAAAGGTGGGACTCATCTGAATGACTACACACCTGGTTTCCAATCAAAGGTGGGGCTCATCTGAATGACTACACACCTGGTTTCCATTCAAAGGTGGGACTCATCTGAATGACTACACACCTGGTTTCCAATCAAAGGTGGGGCTCATCTGAATGACTACACACCTGGTTTCCAATCAAAGGTGGGACTCATCTGAATGACTACACACCTGGTTTCCATTCAAAGGTGGGGCTCATCTGAATGACTACACACCTGGTTTCCAATCAAAGGTGGGACTCATCTGAATGACTACACACCTGGTTTCCATTCAAAGGTGGGGCTCATCTGAATGACTACACACCTGGTTTCCAATCAAAGGTGGGACTCATCTGAATGACTACACACCTGGTTTCCAATCAAAGGTGGGGCTCATCTGAATGACTACACACCTGGTTTTTAATCAAAGGTGGGACTCATCTGTATGACTACACACCTGGTTTCCAATCAAAGGTGGGGCTCATCTGAATGACTACACACCTGGTTTTTAATCAAAGGTGGGACTCATCTGTATGACTACACACCTGGTTACCAATCAAAGGTGGGACTCATCTGAATGACTACACACCTGGTTTCCAATCAAAGGTGGGGCTCATCTGAATGACTACACACCTGGTTTCCATCAAAGGTGGGACTCATCTGAATGACTACACACCTGGTTTCCAATCAAAGGTGGGACTCATCTGAATGACTACACACCTGGTTTTTAATCAAAGGTGGGACTCATCTGTATGACTACACACCTGGTTTCCAATCAAAGGTGGGGCTCATCTGAATGACTACACACCTGGTTTTTAACTCACTCGCTGCCATTGTCCGCATATGCGGACATCGTCGGAGAAAGCGTTGGATGCCAATGTCCGCATATGCGGTCTTGGGTTTTAAAAAGTCGTGCTGTCGGAGTGACACGTCGGATGCGAAAATCAAAAGCAGATGTGATATCTTACGTCACCTCTGGTCAGCTTTTCAGTCACACACGCTGCGTGTGTGTTGCGATAAGCTCAACCGCAGTTGATAACAAAGCGTGCCCCCTGTCAGCTTTGTAAGTTGTTTGACAAGATGGCGTCACGGCGAAGTGTTCGACACGGTCAGAGAGGTGAAATGTTACTCAGCGTCGAAGATGCTTTGGAAATGATCCAAACTGAAGGCTCTGATGTCGAAGGAGATAATGCTGATTCTTCGGACAGTGAATTTGAACCAGATCCCGATGAACTAGAAATAGATTTGGCCGCTGAAGAGAGTGTTTACAATGGAGAGGAAAGTGAGGAACATGTGCCAACAGATGAGACAGACACAGACGACGAAACCACTGAGGAAACGGACGATTTTGCAAGTGTTTTCACCAGTGATTGGACTGACAATTTTTCCTTTTTCCCTCCCAGGACTCAGCATCACCTGCCATGAGCTCTTCCACTCAAGACAAGACTATTGTCGGTGATACTACATCCGGCTTTTGTGTACAGTGAACTCCTTTTTTTTTTTCATTATGTAGAGACAATATTTTTTTTTTGTATGTGTGAATTTCAACTTTCTTCACCACCTGTTCATACTTCATTGCATGCACTAGGTCTTCAGTTCCTCAAATAGTGTTAGAATGTGATGTGGAACATGTTCAAGGGCACTTGGTGTACCTTTCTGATGGGTGCAAAAATGCTAAAAAATACACAAAATATGGATACCGCGATCAGCATCAAGATTGTGAGTAAATACTTTGATTTTTTGCACACATATGGAACAACATTCCGTGCATACATATACTAAATATCAATTGTCTGGGTGTTTATTTGTTTTGTTTTTTACAATTTTTTCCCCATCCTATACAAATCCTGGGTTTTCAGGGATTGGCAAGGGCAAAAACTCTTGGCATGGAGTGAGTTAATCAAAGGTGGGGCTCATCTGAATGACTACACACCTGGTTTTTAATCAAAGGTGGGCCTCATCTGAATGACTACACACCTGGTTTCCAATCAAAGGTGGGGCTCATCTAAATGACTACACACCTGGTTTCCAATCAAAGGTGGGGCTCATCTGAATGACTACACACCTGGTTTCCAATCAAAGGTGGGGCTCATCTGAATGACTACACACCTGGTTTCCAATCAAAGGTGGGGCTCATCTGAATGACTACACACCTGGTTTCCAATCAAAGGTGGGGCTCATCTGAATGACTACACACCTGGTTTCCAATCAAAGGTGGGGCTCATCTGAATGACTACACACCTGGTTTCCAATCAAAGGTGGGGCTCATCTGAATGACTACACACCTGGTTTCCAATCAAAGGTGGGGCTCATCTGAATGACTACACACCTGGTTTCCAATCAAAGGTGGGGCTCATCTGAATGACTACACACCTGGTTTCCATCAAAGGTGGGGCTCATCTGAATGACTACACACCTGGTTTCCAATCAAAGGTGGGGCTCATCTGAATGACTACACACCTGGTTTCCGATCAAAGGTGGGGCTCATCTGAATGACTACACACCTGGTTTCCGATCAAAGGTGGGGCTCATCTGAATGACTACACACCTGGTTTCCAATCAAAGGTGGGGCTCATCTGAATGACTACACACCTGGTTTCCAATCAAAGGTGGGGCTCATCTGAATGACTACACACCTGGTTTCCAATCAAAGGTGGGGCTCATCTGAATGACTACACACCTGGTTTCCAATCAAAGGTGGGGCTCATCTGAATGACTACACACCTGGTTTCCAATCAAAGGTGGGGCTCATCTGAATGACTACACACCTGGTTTCCAATCAAAGGTGGGGGGAAGGGTGAGAACGGGAATCAAACCCAGACCCTCACGGACAGATGAGCATCGCATCACTCCTCCCACCTTCCTCGTCCACAGTACAATACAATACAATGCACTACAATACAAACACAATACAAACACAATACAATACAATGTAATGAACTACAATACAATGCAATACAACACAACACAATACAATACAAACACATGGATGTGACCATTACAAACTCAATATAATTCTACCTCATGCACTGTGTGAGTGTCAGTGACATCCACAGTTCAGTGTCTGTGACATCCACAGTTCAGTGTCAGTGACAGTGACATCCACAGTTCAGTGTCAGTGACATGCACAGATCAGTGTGTCAGTGACATCCACAGTTCCATGTGGCAGTGACACCCACAGTTCAGTGACATCCACAGATCAGTGTGCCAGTGACATCCACAGTTCAGTGACAGTGACATTCACAGTTCAGTGACAGTGACAGTGACACCCACAGTTCAGTGACAGTGACACCCACAGTTCAGTGACAGTGACACCCACAGATCAGTGTGCCAGTGACATCCACAGTTCAGTGTCAGTGACAGTGACACCCACAGTTCAGTGACAGTGACACCCACAGTTCAGTGTCTGTGACATCCACAGTTCAGTGACAGTGACATCCACAGATCAGTGTGCCAGTGACATCCACAGTTCAGTGACAGTGACATTCACAGTTCAGTGACAGTGACATCCACAGTTCAGTGTCAATGACAACAGTTCAGTGACAGTGACATCCCCAGTTCAGTGTCAGTGACAACAGTTCAGTGACAGTGACATCCCCAGTTCAGTGTCAGTGACAACAGTTCAGTGACAGTGACATCCCGTGTTCAGTGTCAGTGACAACAGTTCAGTGTCAGTGACAACAGTTCAGTGTCAGTGACATCACCAGTTCAGTGACATCCCCAGTTCAGTATCAGTAACAACAGTTCAGTGACAATTTCATCCCCAGTTCAGTATCAGTGACATCACCAGTTCAGTGACATCCCCAGTTCAGTATCAGTGACAACAGTTCAGTGACAATTTCATCCCCAGTTCAGTATCAGTGACAACAGTTCAGTGACATCCCCAGTTCAGTATCAGTGACAACAGTTCAGTGACAATTTCATCCCCAGTTCAGTATCAGTGACAACAGTTCAGTGACAGTGACAACCCCAGTTCAGTATCAGTGACAACAGTTCAGTGACAGTGACATCCCCAGTTCAGTATCAGTGACAACAGTTCAGTGACAGTGACATCACCAGTTCAGTATCAGTAACAACAGTTCAGTGACAATTTCATAACCAGTTCAGTATCAGTGACAACAGTTCAGTGACAATTTCATCCCCAGTTCAGTATCAGTGACAACAGTTCAGTGACAATTTCATCACCAGTTCAGTGTCTGACCTCCTCTGTGGTGCCGAACCTCCGGAAGGGCACCCCCTGCAGGTTCTTGCTGAACACGTCCAGTGACCCGTAGTTGGCCGCCGCTGTCTCCGAGTAGATGGAGCTGCCCTGAAAGTTCACAGGTCAAGGTCAGGTCCCAGGTCAAGGTCAGGTCAGGTCAGGGGCAGTCAATTCTAGGCTCAAGGGAACAGACCTGTCCCAAACTGCAGAGAGGAAACACATGAAAACCACACACACAACAACAAGACTACAATCAAAATCACAAATACTTGTCCAAACCAAAAACACCCCACAAAACAAGCAAACAGAGTAAGCCTAAAACAACAGAAAGATATACTGTAACACAAAGATTGTACTTGCCTACTTGTCTGCTAAGTTTTGCCAGTATCTTCCAGATGTAGTTCAGAGTGACAGTATCACTGAAACTGTTTACTTACCAGCCCACCATACAGAAGTAGTTCAGAGTGACAGTATCACTGAAACTGTTTACTTACCAGCCCACCATACAGATGTAGTTCAGAGTGACAGTATCACTGAAACTGTTTACTTACCAGCCCACCATACAGAAGTAGTTCAGAGTGACAGTATCACTGAAACTGTTTACTTACCAGCCCACCATACAGATGTAGTTCAGAGTGACAGTATCACTGAAACTGTTTACTTACCAGCCCACCGTACAGATGTAGTTCAGAGTGACAGTATCACTGAAACTGTTTACTTACCAGCCCACCGTACAGATGTAGTTCAGAGTGACAGTATCACTGAAACTGTTTACTTACCAGCCCACCTTACAGATGTAGTTCAGAGTGACAGTATCACTGAAACTGTTTACTTACCAGCCCACCATACAGATGTAGTTCAGAGTGACAGTATCACTGAAACTGTTTACTTACCAGCCCACCATACAGATGTAGTTCAGAGTGACAGTATCACTGAAACTGTTTACTTACCGGCCCACCATACAGATGTAGTTCAGAGTGACAGTATCACTGAAACTGTTTACTTACCGGCCCACCATACAGATGTAGTTCAGAGTGACAGTATCACTGAAACTGTTTACTTACCAGCCCACCATACAGATGTAGTTCAGAGTGACAGTATCACTGAAACTGTTTACTTACCAGCCCACCGTACAGATGTAGTTCAGAGTGACAGTATCACTGAAACTGTTTACTTACCAGCCCACCATACAGATGTAGTTCAGAGTGACAGTATCACTGAAACTGTTTACTTACCAGCCCACCGTACAGATGTAGTTCAGAGTGACAGTATCACTGAAACTGTTTACTTACCAGCCCACCATACAGATGTAGTTCAGAGTGACAGTATCACTGAAACTGTTTACTTACCAGCCCACCATACAGATGTAGTTCAGAGTGACAGTATCACTGAAACTGTTTACTTACCAGCCCACCGTACAGATGTAGTTCAGAGTGACAGTATCACTGAAACTGTTTACTTACCAGCCCACCATACAGATGTAGTTCAGAGTGACAGTATCACTGAAACTGTTTACTTACCAGCCCACCGTACAGATGTAGTTCAGAGTGACAGTATCACTGAAACTGTTTACTTACCAGCCCACCATACAGAAGCCATACTCCTTTCTCAGTGGGGTGCCAGCCAGCTATGTTCTGGTTTCCATGACCCATCCAATGTTTCCATAACCCATCCAATGTTTCCATAACCCATCCAATGTTTCCATAACACATCCAATGCTGACATGGGTACAGGATCTTCAATGTGCGTATTTGATTTTCTGCATGTGTTTACACACAAATGGGGCACAGGCACTAGCCGGTCTGCACATGCTGACATGGGAGATCAGAAACATTTCCATCCTTTACCCACCAGGTGAACCAAAACCAGGTGTACCAAAACCTGGTGTGCCAAAACCAGGTGAACCAAAACCAGTTGTGCCCAAACCAGGTGTGCCAAAACCTGGTGTGCCCAAACCAGGCGTGCCAAAACCAGGGATCAAACTCTGGCAAGAATCCAGCCATCATTTCATTACAACAGGACACACAGGAGTAACACAGTCAGAACACTATAAGTACAAGAGGACTCACAGGAGCCACACAGTCAGTACACTAGAACTACAAGAGGACTCACAGGAGCCACACAGTCGGTACACTAGTACTACAAGTTGACTCACAGGAGCCACACAGTCGGTACACTAGAACTACAAGAGGACTCACAGGAACCACACAGTCGGTACACTAGAACTACAAGAGGACTTACAGGAGCCACACAGTCGGTACACTAGTACTACAAGTTGACTCACAGGAGCCACACAGTCAGTACACTAGAACTACAAGAGGACTCACAGGAACCACACAGTCGGTACACTAGAACTACAAGAGGACTTACAGGAGCCACACAGTCGGTACACTAGTACTACAAGTTGACTCACAGGAGCCACACAGTCAGTACACTAGAACTACGAGAGGACTAACAGGAGCCACACAGTCGGTACACTAGAACTACAAGAGGACTCACAGGAGCCACACAGTCGGTACACTAGAACAACAAGAGGACTCACAGGAGCCACACAGTCGGTACACTAGAACTACAAGAGGAAAAGAGGACTCACAAGAGCCACACAGTCGGTACACTAGAACTACAAGAGGACAAGAGGACTCACAGGAGCCACACAGTCAGTACACTAGAACTACAAGAGGACAAGAGGACTCACAGGAGCCACACAGTCAGTACACTAGAACTACAAGAGGACAAGAGGATTCACAGGAGCCACACAGTCAGTACACTAGAACAACAAGAGGACTCACAAGAGCCACACAGTCGGTACACTAGAACTACAAGAGGACAAGAGGACTCACAGGAGCCACACAGTCAGTACACTAGAACTACAAGAGGACAAGAGGACTCACAGGAGCCACACAGTCGGTACACCAGAACTACAAGAGGACATGAGGACTCACAGTAGCCACACAGTCGGTACACCAGAACTACAAGAGGACATGAGGACTCACAGGAGCCACACAGTCGGTACACCAGAACTACAAGAGGACATGAGGACTCACAGGAGCCACACAGTTGATGCGGACACCCTGACTGGCCCACTCTATGGCCAGAGACTTGGTCAGGTTCTCCACCCCTGCTCTGGCCGCTCCAGAATGACTGTGACACAGTGCACCACATCATACCGCATCATGCCACATCATGTCATAATACATCACAACACATCACATCAGGTCACATCACATTGTGCCACATCACAGCACATCAGGTCACATCACATCATGTCACATCACATCACATTATGACACATCACATCATGTTACATCACATTGTGTCACATCAAACCACATCACATCACATCATGTCACATCACATCACATTGTGACACATCACATCATGTTACATCACATTGTGTAACATCACATCACACCACATCATGTCACATAACATCATAATATATCACAACACATCACATCATGTCACATCTCATTGTGTCACACCACATCATGTCACACCACATCATGTCACACCACATCATGTCACACCACATCATGCCACAGCACATGTCATATAACATCATCTCACATCTCACATCATGACACATCATGTCATATCACATCATAATACATCACAACACATCACATTATGTCACATCACATCATGTCACATCACATCATAATACATCATAGCACATCATGTCGCATCACATCATAATACATCATAGTACATCACATCATGCCACACCACATCATGACACATTACATCTCAACGCATCACATCATGTCACACCACATTATGACACATTACATCATGTCACACCATATATTGTCACATCACATCATAACACATCACAACATGTCAAATCACATTATGTCACATCACATCACATCACATCATGCCACATGTCAAATCACAAACATGACACATCATAACTCATCATGTCACATTACATCACATCACACCACATCATAACACATTACAACACATCACACTACACCACAAAACACGACATCACATATGACCACATCACACCACACCACAAAACACGACATCACATATGACCACATCACACCACACCACAAAACACGACATCACATATGACCACAACACAACACACCACATCACACTGCACCAAAATACAGAACACCACATCACATCAAAGCACAACACAACATATTTAATCAAATAGAGCACATTACAATACATCACAGCACATTACATCACATTGCACCACATCACATCAAACAAATCACATCAAACACACCACATCACATCAAACCACAACACAAGACATTATTGAATCAAATAGAGCACATTACAATACATCACAGCACAATACATCACATTGCACCACATCACATCAAACACACCACATAAACAACATGATATAACACAACACAGCACAGAACACATCACAGCGCAACATATCACAGAACAACCCAATACAACACAGCACAGCCCAACCCAATACATCACAGCACAGAACACATCACAATATAGCACAGAACAGTTCACAACACAGCACAGCACAACAAAGCACAGCGCAACATATCACAGCACAACCCAATACAATACAACACAGCACAGCACAAAACAGCACAGCACAACACAGCACAGCACAACATATCACAGCACAACCCAATACAATACAGCACAGCACAGCACAAAACAGCACAGCACAACACAGCACAGCACAACATATCACAGCACAACCCAATACAATACAGCACAGCGCAACATATCAGCACAACCCAATGCATCACAGCACAGAACACACCACAACACAGTACAACACATTAAAGCACAACATATCAGCACAACCCAATGCATCACAGCACAGAACACACCACAACACAGCACAACAAATTACAGCACAACATATCAGCACAACCCAATGCATCACAGCACAGAACACACCACAACACAGTACAACACATTACAGCACAACATATCAGCACAACCCAATACAACACAGCACAGAACACATCACAATATAGCACAGAACACATCTCAACACAGCACAACACATCACAACACAGCACAACACAGAACACATCACAATACAGCACAACACATAACAGCACAACGCAGCACAGCACAACCCAATACAACACAGCACAACACACATCACCACACAGCACAACACATCACAGGACAACCCAATATATCACAGCAAAGAACATGTCACAATACAGCACAACAGATCACAATCACAGCACAACCCAACACATCACAGCACAACCCAATACAACACAGCACAGAACATATTACATCACAGAGCAACACATCACATCACAGCACAACACAACACAACACAGCACAATACAACACAGCACAACACATCACAATACAGCACATGCACAACACATCACAACACAACCCAATACAACACAGCACAACACATCACAATACAGCACATGTACAACATATCACAACACAACCAAATACAACGCAGCACAGAACACATCACAATACAGCACAACACATCACAACACAACCCAATACAACACAGCACAACACATCACAATACAGCACATGTACAACATATCACAACACAACCAAATACAACGCAGCACAGAACACATCACAATACAGCACAACACATCACAACACAACCCAATACAACACAGCACAACACATCACAATACAGCACATGTACAACATATCACAACACAACCAAATACAACGCAGCACAGAACACATCACAATACAGCACAACACATCACAACACAACCCAATACAACACAGCACAACACATCACAACACAGCACAACACATCACAATACAGCACAACACATCACAATACAGCACATGTACAACATATCACAACACAACCAAATACAACGCAGCACAGAACACATCACAATACAGCACAACACATCACAACACAACCCAATACAACACATCACAACACAGCACAACACATCACAATACAGCACAACACATCACAACACAGCACATGTACAACATATCACAACACAACCAAATACAACGCAGCACAGAACACATCACAATACAGCACAACACATCACAACACAACCCAATACAACACAGCACAACACATCACAACACAGCACATGCACAACACATCACAACACAACCCAATACAACACAGCACAACACATCACAACACAGCACATGTACAACATATCACAACACAACCAAATACAACGCAGCACAGAACACATCACAATACAGCACAACACATCACAACACAACCCAATACAACACAGCACAACACATCACAACACAGCACAACACATCACAACACAACCCAATACAACACAGCACAACACATTACATCACAATGGAACACAACATATACACAATACTACACAGCAAAACACTTCACACAACACAGTATAACATATTACATGCATCATTACACACCACAACATATAAAAACACACCACACCACCATACAGCACACAACACATCACAACGCATCATATCACACACACAATGCGTCACATCATAACTCAATACAACACATCACAATGCATCAAAACACATCACATAATACCACATTATAATACAACACATGACACCACACCACATGACACATGATGCAACATCACACACCACATGACACAACATGACACACCACATTATGCCACATGACACCATGCATGATAAACCGCACATGACACACCACATGACATGGCACCACACCACACGACATGGCACCACACCACACAACATGGCACCACACCACATGACATGGCACCACACCACACCACACAACATGGCACCACACCACATGGCACCACACCACACCACATGACATGGCACCACACCACACGGCACCACACCACACCACATGACACCACACCACATGACATGGCACCACACCACACCACATGGCACCACACCACATGACATGGCACCACACCACACCACATGACATGGCACCACACCACATGACATGGCACCACACCACACCACACCACACCACATGGCACCACACCACACCACACCACATGGCACCACACCACACCACATGGCACCACACCACACCACATGGCACCACACCACACCACATGACATGGCACCACACCACATGACATGGCACCACACCACATGACATGGCACCACACCACATGACATGGCACCACACCACATGGCACCACACCACACCACATGACATGGCACCACACCACACCACATGACATGGCACCACACCACATGACATGGCACCACACCACATGACATGGCACCACACCACATGACACCACACCACACCACATGACATGGCACCACACCACATGACATGGCACCACACCACATGACATGGCACTACACCACATGGCACCACACCACACCACATGGCACCACACCACACCACATGGCACCACACCACACCACATGACATGGCACCACACCACATGACATGGCACCACACCACACCACACCACATGGCACCACACCACACCACACGACATGGCACCACACCACATGACATGGCACCACACCACACCACACGGCACCACACCACACCACATGGCACCACACCACACCACACGGCACCACACCACACCACATGGCACCACACCACACGACATGGCACCACACCACATGACATGGCACCACACCACACCACACCACATGGCACCACACCACACCACATGGCACCACACCACACCACACGGCACCACACCACACCACACCACATGACATGGCACCACACCACACCACATGGCACCACACCACACCACATGACATGGCACCACACCACACCACATGGCACCACACCACATGACGGCACCACACCACACCACACCACACCACATGACATGGCACCACACCACACCACATGGCACCACACCACACCACATGACATGGCACCATACCACATGAC
This sequence comes from Babylonia areolata, assembly GCF_041734735.1. Taxonomy (NCBI): domain Eukaryota; kingdom Metazoa; phylum Mollusca; class Gastropoda; order Neogastropoda; family Buccinidae; genus Babylonia; species Babylonia areolata. The sequence continues at coordinate 35,260,044 of NC_134890.1, read as the reverse complement.
ATGGCACCACACCACACCACACCACATGACATGGCACCACACCACACCACATGACATGGCACCACACCACACGACATGGCACCACACCACACGACATGGCACCACACCACACCACATGGCATGGCACCACACACCACATGGCACCAGACCACACCACATGGCATGGCACCACACCACATGACATGGCACCACACCACACCACATGGCACCAGACCACACCACATGGCATGGCACCACACCACATGACATGGCACCACACCACATGGCATCACACCACACCACATGACATGACACCACACGACAGCATATGACCAGACCTCATGGAGGGCCACCCTTTCCACATGTCAGTGATGATGGTGACGATGGCCCCTCCATTCTGCTCCATCCACTGGCTGTACACTGTAACACACCACACACACACTGTAACACACACTGTAACACACCACACACACACACTGTAACACACACTGTAACACACCACACACACTGTAACACACAACACGCACTGTAACACACCACACACACTGTAACACACACTGTAACACACCACACACACTGTAACACACACTGTTAGTGAGTGTAACACACCACACACACTGTAACACACCACACACTGTATCACACCACACACACTGTAACACACACTGTAACACACACTGTAACACACCACACACACTGTAACACACCACACACTGTAACACACACTGTAACAAACCACACACACTGTAACATACACTGTAACACACCACACACACTGTAACACACCACACACACGGTAACACACACTGTGAGTGAGTGTAACACACCAAACACACTGTAACATACACTGTAACACATCACACACACTGTAACACACACTGTGAGTGAGTGTAACACACCACACACACTGTAACACACCACACACAGTGTAAAACACCATACACAGTGTAACACACACTGTCACACACCACACATACTGTAACAAACACTGTAACCACATCACACAAGCCAGTGATGTCAGACCCTACCTTGTAAAACGAACATCTCAAATGTTTGTGATAGTGGTGTCATATCACTCAGACCCTACCTTGCAAACCACGCAGACACTGAAGAAGATGACACACCATGTCAAGTGAAACAGTCCTAACATCACGGCAACCACATCAACTTCAGCTCAAAGTGCAGACATAACTACAGCAACAAAAGCGACAATTACTGACTTTCTATACAATGGAACAGTGCAGCATGTCCTCAGCTCATGCAAAGCGGCGTTGAGCCAAGGACGGTACACATGGGGGCACAACCAAGTGCTAAAAGAAATTGCACACGTGGTGAGCACTGTCCAAGGAGTACCAACCCCACCAGAAGTTCCAGTAGAGTTCTGCTCGGCAGAAGGCAATAAAGTCTGGCCAGGAACAGCATCCAAAGTTTCCAAAGCATGGAAAAGTGGGCTGCTTGATGGTGCCTAAGATTGGGAATGCACAGTTGACCTACCAGAGGAAAGAAACACCCGGAAATCATCAGCAAGAGCAGCATTAGACCTGACATAGTACTCCACTCCAAGCAAACGAAACAAGTGATTCTGATTGAGCTCACTGTGCCATACGAAAGCAGAACGGAGGAAGCCCAGTCTACAAGACTGACAAGTATGCTAGTCTAGCCAGCAGCCTGAGAGAATCTGGCTTCCAAGCCAAAGTCCTCACCACAGAGATTGGTGCAAGAGGGTTTGTGGGTACATCTGCCTACAGCCTCATGAAACAGCTATCGATTTCTGGCAGAGAGAGGACATGGGCTCTCAAAGCAATGGCAGAAGCAACAGAAAAGAGTTCCAGCTGGATCTGGTAAAGGAGGAATGAAAGTAAACTTCATAAGGATTAAATTTCCCTATTCAAACTAGGCGTACAATGGATAAGTGGTTAAACCGTCTGCCAGAAAAGGTGACTCAGTCCTGAAGTGGTGACCATCCTGGAGGTGCGGGTTCGAACCTGCTGAGGACCAGGAACAAAAAAGAAAAGAAAAGGCAGCAATACAAGGGCATCCAGGAGTCATGACCTGGGTGCGGCCCGGCCCCCTTAGAGTTCAAGGAGTTCAGGGCTGAAACACTTGACTGAGGGGGGCTTCTTCTCTGAAGACCTTGTACTGTCCAGCTCTCCTTAGAGATTCTTATCACAATCATTTTGTGCCTTTTAATATGCTATGCCAAATGCTTTGTTAAACTGGATTCTTTTTTTATATTTGGGGATGAACTACATAACTGACTTAACTCTGATTAGTGAACAGATGTGGAGATTTAGCACTTTACAAACACCATTTTAGTCAGTGAATAATGGTAAGGAGATATGGCAGAATTTTTACAGATTTAGCACTTTACAAACAGCATTATAGTCAGTAAATAATGGTAAGGAGGTATCATGGCAGAATTTTTACAGATTTAGCACTTTACAAACAGCATTATAGTCAGTAAATAATGGTAAGGAGGTACTAAGGCAGAAGCGGTTAGGTGTTGGACTTGTGATCAAGTGTTCACCAGTCATCATAGTTCAAGGCCCTGTTTTGACCTGGTGTTGTGACTTGTGATCAAGTGTTCACCAATCATCATAGTTCAAGGCCCTGTTTTGACCTGGTGTTGTGACTTGTGATCAAGTGTTCACCAGTCATCATAGTTCAAGGCCCTGTTTTGACCTGGTGTTGTGACTTGTGATCAAGTGTTCACCAATCATCATAGTTCAAGGCCCTGTTTTGACCTGGTGTTGTGACTTGTGATCAAGTGTTCACCAGTCATCATAGTTCAAGGCCCTGGTGTTGTGACCTTAGGGAAGGCGCTTTACTCCAACATCCCTCAGTCCACCCAGTTGTGAATGGGAACCTGAGGGCAGGAGGATGAGGTCACCTTGCTGTGCTGAGCCCTGGACACAGTGGATGTGAATGAACTGCCCCTCTGGCCCTAAATGGCTATGGGAGCTTTAACCAGTTTAAACGGAAAGCTGCAGAACCACTGTGATGAATGCTCACCTTCCCGACACATGAGGAACGATCCGGTCAGGTTGGTTTCTATGACAGCATTCCATCCCTTGAGGGAGATGTTGGCGGCCGGACTGTAGAACTGACCACCACCGTTGTTGACCACAAAGTCCACACGGCCGTACTGCTGCAGAGTGCCTGAGATCAGCTTCTTCACCTGTACACACACACACACACACACACACACACACATACATACACATATACACAGACACTCACACACACACACACACACTTACATTGACAAACACACACAGACACACATGCACATATACACACAACATCAACACACATGCACACACACAACATCAACACACACACACACACACATATACACAGACGCTCACACACACACATACATCCACACCCACACACACACAGACACACATACACAAAACATCAACACACACACACATAACATCAACACACACACACACACACACACACACACACACACACTACCTCATCCTCTTTACGGATGTTGCACTGCATGAAGTGGATGGCAGCAGTAGAGGCAGGGTCAATCTCCTGACGCATCTCCTGACTGGCTGTCTGCAGCTTGTCCACCTTCCGTGAAGCGATCATCACCTTGCAGCCTGCACCACCACCATCCTCATGTCATGGGGTGGGGGAAGGGGGGGTGGGGGGGGGGCTGGGGTTGTGAGAGGGTGCAAAGGATGGGGCAGATTAAAGGGTAGGGGTATGGGGAGAGTGTGTGCTTGGTGTTCTGTGTCTGATGTATGTGTGTGGTTTGTTGTAGTGAACTGCTTATGTGTCAGAAACTTACACACACACACACACACACACACACACACACACACACACACACACACAACCACCTTTATCATTCATCACATGAAGCTGAAGCTGTTAATCTGCTGCCTGACCAGGTCACATTTTTTGTTGGGTTCTCTGTGTGTGTGTGTGTGTGTGTGTGTGTGTGTGTTTCTGTTATGTTCACCCGTGTGTGTGTGTGTGTGTGTTTCTGTTATGTTCACCTCGGTGTGTGTGTGTGTGTGTGTGTGTGTGTGTGTTTCTGTTATGTTCACCCGTGTGTGTGTGTGTGTGTGTGTGTGTGTGTGTGTGTTTCTGTTATGTTCACCTCGGTGTGTGTGTGTGTGTGTGTGTGTGTGTTTCACGGTATGGGGTTTTCTTTTTATTTTCTGGTTTTCCTATAAAGCTTTCACGTTTTTAATTCGCTTCTTTGTTCTTCACACTGCTAGCTCAGTCTATCTAAAATCAAGGAGAGCGTACACAACTAGTTTTAAAAATAAATAAGAAGATATTTCTTCTTTCTGATAATGCTGCGGTCATGCACTGATGAAATCAAGGTCTTGGAGAAGTCCACCAACTTAAATCCAGTTCTCTGCATTGTTTCCTTTTCTTTAATTCTAACTCCGCTAGACGGGGAGCCGTGTACTAGGTCACATTCACATCCACTGTTCAACATGGTGGTATTGCAGACGACATCCCACTGTGAACATGACCTCGGGAGAGACCGTCCGGCAAAGAAACTGTCGTGCGAGACGCAGTACTCTTACCCAGATGCAGAAGCTCTCTGGTGATGGTTTTGCCTATGCCTGTCCCACCTCCCGTCACAATGGCAACTTTGTTGTTGAAAAGACCTCGTCGGAAAATACTGCTCACGGCCTTGGCTGCCATTTTGATTAAAAATAAAACAAGTCATGTGGTTTCAGTTTCATGTGGATATCATGTGACAGCTCGTGCTGAAAACAAACCAGGGGACAGAATATCTTTTTGTACCGCTGAGTCTGAACCAGGTATAGGTTACGTCCCTTGTTCACAAAGACGCGATACTTCGTTGAACTCGATGACAGGGATGGGAAAATTTGATATGTCGGATGGAAAATCCTGTTATCCGCTCCGGTCTGACTTGAACGAGTGTTGATGTCCATCAAGTAGTGTGTGTGTGTGTTGTTGCTGGGTTTTTTTCTTTGTTTGTTTTTGTTGCTGTTGTTTTTTTGCATAACCCCCCCTCCTCCCGCCCCCACCCCTTTAAAAGTGTCAGAATAATCAGCCTGATGATTGTGGACACTCTTCGGATGATGATGATGATGATGAAGTACGTTACGAAAGAAGCCAAAGTATATGTTTCAAGGTTGAAGACATGCTGTTTCCTTCCTTCTTTACAATTCCAGTGAAAACACTGATTTAAAGTGATCTGGCCACAACTGGCTCCAAAATGTCCAGTGCCTTCCAGTAAGAAAAGCTGGTAATGAATTTATTGTGATATCCTTTGTATAAGCTTTTGATGTGACTTACTGCGTTACTATTAGGTTCGAGTTTGGATAATCAATTTCTATCTCCCTTTTCTTAAAAGTTAAAAAGAAAAAGAAACTACTATTCTTCACAACAGTAAAATGTGGTGGCAATTCTGACGCTTTTCGCTGAAACAATTCTCTGCTTTCCGAGGTCATATGCAAAATACTGGGTCACGACTCAATCGGACACTGGCGGGACCAGTGTCAAGGGGGTGTGACGCCTGTTGTTCAGCGGCACAAATCTATCATAACTGAAGTCTGAAGTTTAGTTAATTTCCTGATGAACGTGATATGTATTTTTTTTAAGCACGACTTAAAATCACATGCAGCTGACTTGTGTAGAACACACACACACACACACACACACACACACACACACACACACACACACACACACACACACACACATTGATAAACACTGACATACATAGTACAGATCTATACACACGTACGCACGCATACACACATATGCATGTATGTATGTATGTATAAGGGATATATATATATATATATCTCTGTGTGTGTGTGTGTGTGTGTGTGTGTGTGTGTGTGTGTGTGTGTGTGTGACACCCCCCATCACCCCCACTCCTCCCCAGTTGTGACTGGACACCCGTAGAATGATTTAGTGTCTGGGCAGTTTCCGTCTCTCTTGTCATTCTCTGTGTGGCGGAGGCCCCGGGGTTGTCTTCCCGCCCGTACCCCTCGGGTGTGTGGGGGGGGGGGGGGGGAGGGGGGGGGGACGTGCAGTCCCGTCCCTTACTTCACGGTCTGTCTGTCACTCCTTCCTTCCTTCTCACCCCGGCCCTGCTTCTTTGTGCTTTGTGCGTCTTTTTACATCTTTGGGAGATATACGTTTCTCTGTGTGTGTGTGTGTGTGCGCGCGCGCGCGCGTGCGCGTGCGTGTGCGTGTGTGTGTGAGCCTCTGTGCGTTTCTTCTCCCTGCTGCGTTATCCTTATACATTATACATGTATTGAGCATTTATGTGTGTGTAACCGTGCACCCAAATGGTTCATGATATAGAAGATAAAGAGAAGAAGAAAAGATAAAACAGTGCCTGGAATGACACAAACAAACGTCATTAAGCACCACATGTCAAGAATTCAAGTGAATTGTAAAGCACATGTATACATATTACATGGAGGGACTACCACTCGGTTTGGGACAAACAACAACATAAGATAAGATAATGCATATTTGTGAAGACCAAACACTGACATCAAATGACATTTCTAATATATTTGAATGGTGTAGAAAAAGTGTTTAAAGCTAAGCTAATTTAGTGAAAGTACACTGACAGTATAGATTAGGTAAAGCTTATACTGTGCCAAAGTGATAAAAGTGCTGATAACGTAGACAAACACAGCTGGAATAGATTTAAACATGGAACTGCGGTAATTCTGCCAGTATATAATACTTGCAGTTTACTGATCCGACGAAAGAGATATTTAATGAGATATTGTCGTCACAAACACAAGTTGCCACACACACAATGGTGTACAGCAAACTAGTTGTGGGTGGTTGTGTGGTGAGAAGGACAAAATGACGTAAACTGAGCATCACTTGAAATCTTTACACTGACAAACGATTAAACTGAAATCAAGTATGCTTTTAACTGATTAAAGTGTGTGTGTAAGCACAAAAAATATAATATTACAGTGAACAATACAGCAACTTGATTTAATAGATGTTTAGAGAATACGTTTGGAATGGGCTTTGCATCAAACCGGGAATGGCGTCACACATCCTGCATGAGCCATTGAAGACCGGCAAGTTAGTTGTGAAAAAGACGTCTGCTATACAGCCTGTGTGTGAAGCAGTATTTTGAAGCCTGAGTTGAGTGCTTGGCTACATGTGTATGCGTTTTTGTGTCTCTTTGAACAACGGCAGATATAAGTTGGCCAAAGTGGTAATATCTTCACCGTTGGAAAATGAAGATTCGTTCATTCTCCTCCTCCCCGTTTTCTCCGTTCTATTCCCACTGTGGGGATATTCACCATACTTGCGAGGGTGTTTTGCTTTACATTCCCGACAAGACGTGGCCGACAGTCAGCCCTGCTGCCCCCATCCACGACCCCTCAGCATCAGCCTTTGCTGCGTGTATCCCTTGGACAGGGGAGTTGTGTGGAATGCCTAGGAGAGAACGAGGGGCTGACTGTGCATGTCTTGTAACTGAGTGTATATGTGATATTGTGAGGACACATGGAGTGTGAGGTTCGTTTTGTTGTGTTTTAGTTTGTTTTGTTGTTTTTTAAGTTACAGTTGGCCAACACTGGGTTCAGGGGTAAGGAAAGGGGGTAGATAGAGAGATGTGCCTACATTGGGTTCAGGGTGAGAAAGGGGGTAGATAGAGAGATGTGCCTACATTGGGTTCAGGATGAGAAAGGGGGTAGATAGAGAGATGTGCCTACACTGGGTTCTGGGGTAAGGAAAGGGGGTAGATAGAGAGATGTGCCTACATTGGGTTCAGGGTGAGAAAGGGGGTAGATAGAGAGATGTGCCTACATTGGGTTCAGGATGAGAAAGGGGGTAGATAGAGAGATGTGCCTACATTGGGTTCAGGATGAGAAAGGGGGTAGATAGAGAGATGTGCCTACATTGGGTTCAGGGTGAGAAAGGGGGTAGATAGAGAGATGTGCCTACATTGGGTTCTGGGGTAAGGAAAGGGGGTAGATAGAGGGATGTGCCTACATTGGGTTCAGGGTGAGAAAGGGGGTAGATAGAGAGATGTGCCTACATTGGGTTCTGGGGTAAGGAAAGGGGGTAGATAGAGGGATGTGCCTACATTGGGTTCAGGGTGAGAAAGGGGGTAGATAGAGGGATGTGCCTACATTGGGTACAGGGTGAGAAAGGGGGTAGATAGAGAGATGTGCCTACATTGGGTTCAGGGTGAGAAAGGGGGTAGATAGAGAGATGTGCCTACATTGGGTTCAGGGTGAGAAAGGGGGTAGATAGAGAGATGTGCCTACATTGGGTTCTGGGGTAAGGAAAGGGGGTTGATAGAGGGATGTGCCTACATTGGGTTCTGGGTTAGAAAGGGGGTAGATAGAGAGATGTGCCTACATTGGGTTCTGGGTGAGAAAGGGGGTAGATAGAGAGATGTGCCTACATTGGGTTCAGGGTGAGAAAGGGGGTAGATAGAGAGATGTGCCTACATTGGGTCCAGGTGTAAGGTAAGGGGGGAGATAGAGGGATGTGCCGTCATTGGGTCCAGGTGTAAGGTAAGGGGGAGATAGGGGGATGTGCCGCCATTGGGTCCAGGTGTAAGGTAAGGGGGGAGATAGAGGGATGTGCCGCCACTGGGTCCAGGTGTAAGGAAAGGAGGGAGATAGAGGGATGTGCCGCCATTGGGTCCAGGTGTAAGGTAAGGGGGAGATAGAGGGATGTGCCGCCATTGGGTCCAGGTGTAAGGAAAGGAGGGAGATAGAGGGATGTGCCGCCATTGGGTCCAGGTGTAAGGAAAGGAGGGAGATAGGGGGATGTGCCGCCATTGGGTCCAGGTGTAAGGTAAGGGGGGAGATAGAGGGATGTGCCGCCATTTGGTCCAGGTGTAAGGTAAGGGGGAGATAGAAGGATGTGGGTGTGGAAGAGAATTAGAAAAGAGACCGAACTATAGTGTTTGTGTTGTCGTGTGAGTGAATTAAATGCTGTGAATCTTTACCTGGCGTGCCCTGGTGTTTTTCTGGTTTGAAGTCTTTGGCCCGATTTTTTTTTTTCTTCCTTTTAAGATTGTCACTGGCGTACTTGGGAGAAGGCTGGGTCCTAAACTTGGCACGTCACGTGACAGTGTGTGTGTGTGTGTGTGTGTGTGTGTGTGTGTGTGTTTCTGTGGCCCTGCCGAAGAAGCTGGCTGGGACGACTTGGGGAGCGGACAGCAGCCTTCTCGCCAGGGTCTACACGGGAGCGGTCAGACCCACCATGGAGTACGCCTCAACCTCGTGGGGCACAGCCTCCAAGACCAACAAGAGCCGGCTTGACAAAGTCCAAAACATGGGACTACGCCTCATACTTGGAGCCATGAGGTCCACGCCGATCCATGACATGGAGAAAACTGCTAACGTCGAGCCCCTGGAGAGAAGACGCGACCTGAAAGTCCTGATGCAGGGAGAGAAGCTCAGAAGACTGCCCTCACACCACCTACACCACAGACTGGAGCAGCCCACCAAGAACCAAGAAGTGCTTGGCGTCGCGGACTGACGGCTGGGAGGACGCGGGTTCGAATCCCAACGGAGGTGGGTTTTTCGGCCCGTGGCCGGCTCCTACCCAAAGTTGAGTGTGCTGTGGGCTTAAATGGGGAGACTGGAACCACACAGTCGAGTGTCATCCACTTCAATGATGCGTCTTTGGTGTGTTGCTCTAATTACCTGACCAACACTGCAAGTGTCTATATCTCTCGAGCCTGGTTAACGCCGGGATATCATTATGACAGGAAGCGTGAAGTACAGCCTTGTCACGCAGTCTCAAACCAAAATGGACCTCCATAGCAACATTGTCATCGACATCCTCCTCCTCCTTCATCGTCATCAATATAAACAAAACAATCTCAAAGTCTGTGGCCTTTCATACCCTGCTCTCATGGTGACCTCAGTTTCGATACCCCTCCACTTCTGTGCTTGGAGTGAGTCCTGTCAATGTCTTCTGTGTCGGCAGATTCATGGGGGGCTGTTGTTTGAGGGACGTGGTGGCGGTCTCCACTCTGGAGGTGACGCTCACTCAGTCTGGCTCCACGACTAAGCCATTATTGTCGTTAGTAGGGGGCTTAGTAGGTGGTGTCTTAAGTATGTTAAATCAGAACAGGCACCACTGAACACCACCGAAGTGACTCAGCAGCAGTGCAGGGTCTCCTCTGGTGTGTGGTCTTCTGGCGACTTAACATCGATAGTTCCCTGCGGACTGCCCATGCTGGAAATGTGACGGACAAACCCGGGTGTGACCGTGTATGGGGGAATCTGAATGAGCGACGTGGGAGTAGGGCCACTGAAACGGTGCAGATGATGGGGCAGCAAAAAAAAAAAAAACACCCCCAAAAAACAAAACAACAACAACAACAACAAAAAAAAGTCCAAAACATGGGACTACGCCTCATACTTTGAGCCATGAGGTCCACGCCGATCCATGACATGGAGAAAACTGCTAACGTCGAGCCCCTGGAGAGAAGACGCGACCTGAAAGTCCTGATGCAGGGAGAGAAGCTCAGAAGACTGCCCTCACACCACCTACACCACCTGGAGCAGCCCACCAAGAACCGTCTCAAACGTCAGAGCCTCAACCACCAGTATAAAGCACTCAGAGAACAGCACAGCGATGTTCTGACGGCAAAAGGGGAGTCTTGCACTGACCTTGCCTTGCCTGACTGGAGGCTCGACCAAGAGATAGAGGCCACCATCAGCCTCAGAGTTCCTGGCATCACCACCAAAGACCAGCAACCAGCTACTCTCAAGATCCTGACTCTGGCCATGATAGAGGAGTCCTACCTAGCCAGCTACTGGACCCATGTATACACGGACGGATCAGCGGAGGAAGCCACACACAACGGAGGCAGTGGTGTCTACGTCAGATTTCCCGATGGAGAACGCAGCAGCATCGCACTCCCTGGAGGAAAGCTCTGTTCCAATTTCAGAGCTGAAGTCCTGGCCATTAAAACAGCAGCAGAATTCCTCTCCTCCTGTGGAAAGCCCCTTGGCAGCATCTCCATCTTCACTGTCTCCATGTCCACACTCCAGGCCCTTGACTCCCCTGATCCTGGTCCACTGATCCAGTCCCTCAAGGCCTCCCTTACCCAGACAGCCCCAACGACCCTCCAGTGAGTGCCTGCCCATGTAGGCCCCCCAGGCAAGGAGCGTGCAGACCACCTTGCTAAGGAAGGAAGCCAGCTCACACAGCCGACCGTTCCTGCCACGTATGAGGAAGCTAAAACTCTCTTCCGCAGCAGATTCCGAAGAGGCTGGGTCACCCTGAACGGAGGCTACCAGGCGCACCAGGATCCCATCAAGACACTGGAGAGGAGACACCAGACTACCATCTACCGTCTTCGCACAGGACACAGCGGCCTCCGAGCACACCTGAAGAGGATTGGAGTGGCAGTCACATCCCTACGTGATTGCGGCCAGGCTGACCAGACCCCATCCCATATTCTCCAAGACTGCCCCCTGTATGAGAAGACGCGGCGGCGGTCCTGGCCTGGGGGTGCGGACCTCAACACCAAGCTCTGGGGGACGGTAGCCGATCTTCGCCGGACGTCCGAGTTTGCGGCATCCCTCGGACTTCGACCCTGACTGCGTAGCTGTCGAACGCCAAAGAAGGAAAGACAAGGTAAGAAGACAAAAGGCCATTTCAGCAGAACATCTCCAAAAACAGAAGAGCATTCTCTCTCTCTCTCTCTCTCTCTCTCTCTCTCTCTTGTGGCCGTATCGTAATAACAACATATGCAATGATAGTGGAAATATGATATCAAATGTTTAACACAGACCTGTATCTGCTGTTTGAATGTACAATGATGTGCATAAGTTCGGTCAGCATGAGATGAAAACCCAAAGGATACAAGTCCGGTCCAATTGTGTATTTTTTATAGAAACTTTATTGTATACATGACCATTTTCTTCCATTTACATTTTCTTCCAAATTACATAAAGATTGTATGTACATTCATCACTGCATAACAATAGTAGAACAAATATAGACCTAATTAAAATCAGAAAAAAAAACACCAAAAGACTGACTGCCGCTAATGAAACATCGCATAGTGTGTACATGATAATTATGTCCTCTGTAGTCATTGAAAAAATCACGAAGCAACAAAACATCAATTTCTGAATATCCGGGTGTCTCTTCTGTAGTCATTCGAAACAATCAACTGAAGACAGCTACAAAATCAACTTCTGTCTGGAAATCAAGCACTCATGGACACACACACACACACACACACACACACACACACACACACACACACACAAGGACCACCATTGTTAAGTCAAATTTTTCTCTTCATTTAGTCTCCATCTTCAAAGTAGGACGCCCCTAAAAACTGCCCCAACATCCCTGCCTCAAGTGGCTTCAAATTTCATGTAAAAACGACAACAACAAAACAAAAAAAGTTTTATGAGGAAGAAAAAATGTAATTATTTCATATGTGCAAACCAAAGATCATTTCTATCATCCCTCCCCATCTTTGTGTGCGATATCATGTGGAGAGAAGGCTGTTCTGTTGGGCAGGGCATGGGGGACACACATTATTCACAGTTTACACGGCAAAAAGCATGGGTGACACACATTATTCACAGTTTACACGGCAAAAAGCATGGGTGACACACATTATTCACAGTTTACACGGCAAAAAGCATGGGTGACACACATTATTCACAGTTCACACGTCAAAAAGCGTGGGTGAAACACATTATTCACAGTTCACACATCAAAAAGCGTGGATGAAACACATTATTCAGTTTACACATCAAAAAGCGTGGGTGAAACACATTATTCACAGTTCACACGTCAAAAGGCGTGGATGAAACACAATGCATACACTTCACTCATCAAAGGTGAGTGTAAAAAGAACTAGACGGTAGAAAGAGGAATCACTCTGAACGAAGTACATGGCCTAAGTACTGAACTTCGGAAATACAGTTCCTTACAAATGTTATGCACCACTTCCGACAAGGTGTGTTTTTATTTTTGTTTTTTGCAATATAAATCGCTCAACAGCAAAAATATATAAAGGCTCATACATTACAGATGAGAAAACTGATCTTTTTTCATTCCCACATACCCCTGACGCTCATTTTGTCCTACTGTCAAATTAAATGATTAATCAATAAAGTACAATTTATAAAATTATATGGCAGTGTCAGTCATGCTGTGTGTGCTAACGTTTTAAAAGGTTTCACTATTTGCAAATAAAACTTACAACTGCACGATTTTCTTCCCAATCCCGTAAATTCTGTAAGAAAATACATAGTTCCATGAGTACCCAGTACTGATATTTCCAACTTTCATCAGAACAAATACAAGTTCTGGTATCACTACTTCCCGTTTTGGGGACACTGTCACTGAAAGAGTGCCAGAGAACTAAACGATTTGTTAGAATGTCACAGCCGAGTTTTGTAAGCCCTTCATGATTTGTTTCATGTATTTCATCGCCTTTAATGTGAATTTTTCATATCTGATTCTCAACTGAAATACATTGACCAGCCCCTAAAGAATGAATATCGGTATTAAGTGGCAGAGAATCGACACAGATTTCTAAATATGTTTTGAAATACATCTGGTCCACATGCAATATTTAATACATCTTGCGTTAGTTTATGTTGTCTTAAGAATGGAGGTCAACGCAGTATCAATCAACAGTTGGCGGTGGTTATACAGTATTATTCAACAGTCAGTGGTGGTTAATACAGTATTATTCAACAGTCAGTGGTGGTTAATACAGTATTATTCAACAGTCAGTGCTGGTTAATACAGTATCAATCAACAGTCAGTGCTGGTTAATACAGTGTTATTCAACAGTCAGTGCTGGTTAATACAGTATTATTCAACAGTCAGCGGTGGTTAATACAGTATTTTTCAACAGTCAGCGGTGGTTAATACAGCATCAATCAACAGTCAGTGGTGGTTAATACAGTATTAATCAACAGTCAGTGGTGGTTAATACAGTATCAATCAACAGTCAGCGGTGGTTAATACAGTATCAATCAACAGTCAGTGGTGGTTAATACAGTATTATTCAACATCAGTGGTGGTTAATACAGTATCAATCAACAGTCAGCGGCGGTTAATACAGTATCAATCAACAGTCAGTGGTGGTTAATACAATATCAATCAACAGTCAGTGGTGGTTAATACAGTATTATTCAACAGTCAGTGCTGGTTAATACAGTATCAATCAACAGTCAGCGGTGGTTAATACAGTATCAATCAACAGTCAGCGGCGGTTAATACAGTATCAATCAACAGTCAGTGGTGGTTAATACAATATCAATCAACAGTCAGTGGTGGTTAATACAGTATTATTCAACAGTCAGTGCTGGTTAATACAGTATCAATCAACAGTCAGCGGTGGTTAATACAGTATCAATCAACAGTCAGTGGTGGTTATACAGTATCAATCAAGAGTCAGTGGTGGTTAACACAGCATTATTCATTTGCCAGTCAGTCATGCAGCCAGTAAGGAGAAGGTGTCAGGGATCATGAATCGTGCCACAGTGTGCCCCAGCCAGGGTCCCTCAGTCGATGATGATGCGCTCCTCAAAGATGGCGATGATGAGCATGAGGAACACACCCAGCAGGATGCCCAGGTTGTTGAGGACGTAGACTGGGGTGTCCTGACAGTTCTCCTTGGACGTCATCTGGGGCAGCTGTACAGCACAGCACAGCACACTGTGTTCATGTCAATCCTACATACAGCACAGCACAGTGTGTTCATGTCAATCCTACATACAGCACAGCACAGCACACTGTGCTCATGTCAATCCTACATACAGCACAGCACAGTGTGTTCATGTCAATCCTACATACAGCACAGCACAGCACACTGTGTTCATGTCAATCCTACATACAGCACAGCACAGCACACTGTGTTCATGTCAATCCTACATACAGCACAGCACAGCACACTGTGTTCATGTCAATCCTACATATAGCACAGCACAGTGTGTTCATGTCAATCCTACATACAGCACAGCACAGCACACTGTGTTCATGTCAGTCCTACATATAGCACAGCACAGCACACTGTGTTCATGTCAATCCTACATACAGCACAGCACAGCACACTGTGTTCATGTCAGTCCTACATACAGCACAGCACAGCACAGCACAGCACACTGTGTTCATGTCAATCCTACATACAGCACAGCACAGTACAGCACACTGTGTTCATGTCAGTCCTACATACAGCACAGCACAGCACAATGTGTTCATGTCAATCCTACATACAGCACAGCACAGCACACTGTGTTCATGTCAGTCCTACATACAGCACAGCACAGCACACTGTGTTCATGTCAGTCCTACATACAGCACAGCACAGCACACTGTGTTCATGTCAGTCCTACATACAGCACAGCACAGCACACTGTGTTCATGTCAATCCTACATACAGCACAGCACAGCACAGCACACTGTGTTCATGTCAATCCTACATACAGCACAGCACAGCGCAGCACAGCACACTGTGTTCATGTCAATCCTACATACAGCACAGCACAGCACAGCACAGCACACTGTGTTCATGTCAATCCTACATACAGCACAGCACAGCACAGCACACTGTGTTCATGTCAGTCCTACATACAGCACAGCACAGCACAGCACACTGTGTTCATGTCAGTCCTACATACAGCACAGCACAGCACACTGTGTTCATGTCAATCCTACATACAGCACAGCACAGCACACTGTGTTCATGTCAGTCCTACATACAGCACACACTGTTCATGTCATCACTGCACTCAGTCCTACTCCTACACACACTGTTCATGTCATCACTGCACTCAGTCCTACTCCTACACACACTGTTCATGTCATCACCACACTCAGTCCTACTCCTACACACACTGTTCATGTCATCACCGCACTCAGTCCTACTCCTACACACACTGTTCATGTCATCACCGCACTCAGTCCTACTCCTACACACACTGTTCATGTCATCACCGCACTCAGTCCTACTCCTACACACACTGTTCATGTCATCACTGCACTCAGTCCTACTCCTACACACACTGTTCATGTCATCACTGCACTCAGTCCTACTCCTACACACACTGTTCATGTCATCACTGCACTCAGTCCTACTCCTACACACACTGTTCATGTCATCACTGCACTCAGTCCTACTCCTACACACACTGTTCATGTCATCACTGCACTCAGTCCTACTCCTACACACACTGTTCATGTCATCACCACACTCAGTCCTACTCCTACACACACTGTTCATGTCATCACCACACTCAGTCATACTCCTACACACACTGTTCATGTCATCACCGCACTCAGTCATACTCCTACACACACTGTTCATGTCATCACCGCACTCAGTCCTACTCCTACACACACTGTTCATGTCATCACTGCACTCAGTCCTACTCCTACACACACTGTTCATGTCATCACCACACTCAGTCCTACTCCTACACACACTGTTCATGTCATCACTGCACTCAGTCCTACTCCTACACACACTGTTCATGTCATCACTGCACTCAGTCCTACTCCTACACACACTGTTCATGTCATCACTGCACTCAGTCCTACTCCTACACACACTGTTCATGTCATCACTGCACTCAGTCATACTCCTACACACACTGTTCATGTCATCACCGCACTCAGTCATACTCCTACACACACTGTTCATGTCATCACCGCACTCAGTCCTACTCCTACACACACTGTTCATGTCATCACTGCACTCAGTCCTACTCCTACACACACTGTTCATGTCATCACCGCACTCAGTCCTACTCCTACACACACTGTTCATGTCATCACCACACTCAGTCCTACTCCTACACACACTGTTCATGTCATCACCACACTCAGTCATACTCCTACACACACTGTTCATGTCATCACCGCACTCAGTCATACTCCTACACACACTGTTCATGTCATCACCGCACTCAGTCCTACTCCTACACACACTGTTCATGTCATCACTGCACTCAGTCCTACTCCTACACACACTGTTCATGTCATCACCACACTCAGTCCTACTCCTACACACACTGTTCATGTCATCACTGCACTCAGTCCTACTCCTACACACACTGTTCATGTCATCACTGCACTCAGTCCTACTCCTACACACACTGTTCATGTCATCACTGCACTCAGTCCTACTCCTACACACACTGTTCATGTCATCACTGCACTCAGTCATACTCCTACACACACTGTTCATGTCATCACCGCACTCAGTCATACTCCTACACACACTGTTCATGTCATCACCGCACTCAGTCCTACTCCTACACACACTGTTCATGTCATCACTGCACTCAGTCCTACTCCTACACACACTGTTCATGTCATCACCGCACTCAGTCCTACTCCTACACACACTGTTCATGTCATCACCACACTCAGTCCTACTCCTACACACACTGTTCATGTCATCACTGCACTCAGTCCTACTCCTACACACACTGTTCATGTCATCACTGCACTCAGTCCTACTCCTACACACACTGTTCATGTCATCACCACACTCTGTCCTACTCCTACACACACTGTTCATGTCATCACCACACTCAGTCCTACTCCTACACACACTGTTCATGTCATCGTGAGTCAGAGAGCACCAAGACACTTGATTTACGGTGAACTTGGTCGCTATCCCTTGTATGTGACCACCTACTCCAAGCGTCTTAAATTTTGGCTTCGTATTGTCTTTATGGATAATGACCGTTTCCCTAAGAAAGCTTATAATATGATGTTATCATCGCAAAGTCATAATTATTGTACTTGGGCTTGCTCTGTGAGAAATGTTTTGTATAAATTTGGATTTGGTGTTGTTTGGGAGGCTCAGTCAGTTGGTAATGTGAAAATGTTTATGACTGAATTTAAGCAGCGTCTAGTTGATTGCTTTACTCAAGACTGGCATTCAGCTCTCCAGCCTCACGATTTTTATGATGTGTATTCAGCTTACAACCAGTCTTTGTCACTTAAACCTTACTTGAATAATGTCAAATGTATAAATATGCGCCGTGTTTTTTCCCAATTTAGAATTGGAATGTCCAACTTACGCTCACACTTTTTGCAGTTTAACTATGATGGGCAAAGTAGGAATTGTCCTTTTTGTGATGACACTCCGGAAACCGAAATGCATTTTCTTTTGGTCTGCCCTAAGTACTGTTCCCTGCGCTCTCAGTTTATTCCTGCTAAATTTCACAAACATCAAAGTGCATCTAAGATGTCCATGTTGTTATCTTGTGCGAGTGAGAGATTGAGTGTTAGTATATGCAAGTTTGTATTCAAAGCGTTTTCATTACGAGCAAATGCTCTAGAATCGTTATCAATGCCCATGTAGTTCAATGGTTGTCCTAGTATTCATTTCCCTGTATTAATTCTGTTTGTCCTTGTGAACTCCATTGTTATGGATCTGTGGTCTGACAATTAAAATATTTCGACTTCGACTTCGACTGTTCATGTCATCACTGCACTCAGTCCTACTCCTACACACACTGTTCATGTCATCACCACACTCAGTCCTACTCCTACACACACTGTTCATGTCATCACTGTACTCAGTCCTACTCCTACACACACTGTTCATGTCATCACTGCACTCAGTCCTACTCCTACACACACTGTTCATGTCATCACCGCACTCAGTCCTACTCCTACACACACTGTTCATGTCATCACCACACTCAGTCCTACTCCTACACACACTGTTCATGTCATCACCACACTCAGTCCTACTCCTACACACACTGTTCATGTCATCACTGCACTCAGTCCTACTCCTACACACACTGTTCATGTCATCACCACACTCAGTCCTACTCCTACACACACTGTTCATGTCATCACTGCACTCAGTCCTACTCCATCAAAACACACCACACATGTGCCTTGTCACTGTCCACAGAACACACAGGGACAGTCACTTCACATGCACTGTGTCCAGGGCTGGGCACAGGAAGGTGGGACCCAATCCTGTCCTTCCATCCTTTTACCCTTCCTACACCGTTCTCAGCTACCCCTTCACACCTTGGTCACACACACACACACACTAACCAGGTCCACCAGGGAAATATAAAGGAACATGCCGGCAGCCACACACACACACACACTAACCAGGTCCACCAGGGCAATATAAAGGAACATGCCGGCAGCCACACACACACACACACTAACCAGGTCCACCAGGGCAATATAAAGGAACATGCCGGCAGCCACACACACACACACACTAACCAGGTCCACCAGGGCAATATAAAGGAACATGCCGGCAGCCACACACACACACACACTAACCAGGTCCACCAGGGAAATATAAAGGAACATGCCGGCAGCCACACACACACACACACTAACCAGGTCCACCAGGGCAATATAAAGGAACATGCCGGCAGCCACACACACACTAACCAGGTCCACCAGGGCAATATAAAGGAACATGCCGGCAGCCACACACACACACACACTAACCAGGTCCACCAGGGCAATATAAAGGAACATGCCGGCAGCCACACACACACACACACTAACCAGGTCCACCAGGGCAATATAAAGGAACATGCTGGCAGCCACACACACACTAACCAGGTCCACCAGGGCAATATAAAGGAACATGCCGGCAGCCACACACACACACACACACACACACACACACTAACCAGGTCCACCAGGGCAATATAAAGGAACATGCCGGCAGCCACACACACACACACACACACACACTAACCAGGTCCACCAGGGCAATATAAAGGAACATGCCAGCAGCCACACACACACACACACACACACACACACATACTAACCAGGTCCACCAGGGCAATATAAAGGAACATGCCGGCAGCCACAGCAAAAATCCAGGTCTGCACGTCTCCCTGTGTGGCCAGGGCCAGGCTGACGAAGAGGCCCAGGAAGGCCGTGAGGGAGGAGGTCAGGTTCCAGAACACCGCCTTCCCCACAGTCAGTCCGTTCTTCAGCAGCACCGCGAAGTCACCTGGCGTCATCGTCATCATTATCATCATCATCATAATTATCATCGTCATCATTATCATCGTCATTGTTGTGGTCAAGATAGTCATCGTCATCATCACCAACATCAGCGTCATCATCATCATCGTCGTAGTCAGCGTCATCCACCACACAAACACACACACACACACACACACACACACACACACACAAGCGTGCACTCATTCACACACACACAAAGCATGCACTCACACACGCACACACAAAAACACATACACAAGCGCGCACTCACACACATGAACAGACTAACACACTTACACACATACGTAAGCACACACACACACGTAAACATACACATACACGAGCGCGCACTCACATTCACACACACGCAAGCGCGCACTCACACACACACACACACTGACCTAACTCGTGGGGCAGCTCATGGCAGAAGACAGCGATACCAGTGGCGATGCCCACGGCAGTACTATTGGAGAAGGCCGCCCCAATGGCCAGTCCGTCAGCAAAGTTGTGCACAGCGTCTCCAACCACGATCATCACTGTCAGAGCCATGCTACCTGCAACGGTTAGTACGTGCTGTACACACTCTGAGGGCTGTGTGTGTGTGTGTGTGTGTGTGTGTGTGTGTGTGTCTGTGTGTGTGTGTGTCTGTGTGTGTGTGTGTGTGTATGTGTGTGTGTGTGTGTGTGTGTGTGTGTGTGATCACCATCCTGAGTCAGGTCTGGTCATTAGATCTGCTACTGGTAACCTGTAATCCAGTACAACCTGTTCTCCCACCGCTCCCTTACGGGACTGGTGAGGCGGGTGGCTAGACACCCTTATGGAATTAAAAACGAGATCCATAAAAGGGCGTCGGCTCAGGAGAGCCACCGACGGCCATCTAGCTCCACCGTGCTGTGTGCATGCCACACGCAGTTGGCCCCCGGGGTGTGTCTACCCATGCATGCGAAGTCTGGATCCGGCAGAATCTGCGGAAGAGACATATCGGTTCAACGGAGAGGAAAGCGGTTACAGCAACGCACTGTGGAGTGCAGAGAGCAAGATGAGACACCGAAAGGATATCTTGGTCATCCACTGCATCTGTGCTCATCCTCCAGTCGTCTCGACTTAGTCTTGCCACTGGAAATTGGTGGACCCGGACGAGAGAGTGAGGTCGACTTTGCGCAACTCCTCTTCACTTTAAACAAACTCATCGTGCAAGTCATCAGTCATCCTTAATGACCTTTCATCCTTCATCCTTTCATCACCCCCAAGTCCTGTGGCGATAGGCGAGCGACGAAACGACAGGTGTGGGTACACTGGCAGTCGCAGCCGCAGACCTGCACGCAGGCGGCTCAGGCCATAGGGTCGTTCTTCGTCGACAGGAGCAGCGATGGAGCTCGGCAGCCGTCTCAGCGTCTGAGCAGCCCTCTTTAGGAATGCACTGCCCACCTCCCTGGCATGAGGAAGGGGCTAGAAAAGGTGCCCTAAAAATTGCCTGCTCCATATCACCCTGGCCAGCATACCGCGGCTGGCAGGGACCCTACATCAGCGGTCGAAACAAAGAGAAAGAAAAGAAAAAAAAAACAAGTATCGTTCCTCTCACCATTGGTGCTTGGAACATACTGACTCCTCCTGGATTGCTTTTGCTTCAGACCTGTGCAGAGCACGAACTGCTGATAACCAACACAGTTTTCTGCCTCCCTACCCGTAACAGGACGTCATGGATGCACCCTCGCTCAAAGCATTGGCATCTCATCGATTACGTCATCGTCAGGAAAAGGGATAGGCAAGATGTACGTGTGACAAAGACCATGTGCGGCGCCGAGTGTTGGACAAACCATCGCCTTGTAGTCTCGAAGCTGAATATTCGGATCCAACCCGAGAGACGTCCCCAAGGCCAGAAGGCTCCAAAACGGCTCAACATCGCTAAGCTGAAAAACATCACCATCAAACCGACCTTTGTGGAGCTGCTGGAAGATCGTCTGAAATCCGCCTCTCTGGACAACCAGAATGTGGAGTCTGACTGGAGGACTCTGCGCGAGCTGATCTATAGTACAGCTTCAAAGACCCTGGGACCCATGACCAGAAAGCACAAAGACTACTTTGATGAAAACTGTGATGAAATCAAGCAGCTTCTGGATGAGAAATGCCGTCTGCATCAAGCCTACCTGAGCAACCCAAAGTCCACATCGAAAAAGGATGCGTACAATGCCATCTGCAGGACTGTTCAGCAAACGTTACGTCAGATGCAGGATAAGTGGCTGAGTGACAAAACTGATGAGATCCAGGGATATGCTGACAGGCATGATATGAAGAGGTTCTATGATGCCTTAAAAGAAGTCTACGGCCCCACATCCTCAGGATCATCCCCCCTCCTCAGTGCAGATGAGAATACCTTGATCACTGAGAAGGAGAAAATTCTCGAACGCTGGGCTGAGCACTTCAACAGTGTCTTAAATCGCCCTTCCTCCATAAATGATGAAGCCATAGACCATCTCCCACAAGTCCCCATCAACGAAGCACTGGACGATCCGCCAACACTTCTTGAGACCCAGAAAGCAATCCGTCTGCTATCCAGTGGCAAAGCACCTGGCTCAGACTCCATACCAGCAGAGGTCTACAAGGACGGAGGCTCTGTGCTGACTGAGAAGCTCCATCAGCTGTACTCACTCATGTGGAAAGAAGAGACGATCCCCGAGGATTTCAAAGATGCATCTATCATTCACTTGTACAAGCGAAAGGGGAACCGGCAAGCCTGTGATAACCATCAGGGCATTTCCTTGCTCTCAATCGCAGGCAAGATACTTGCCAGGATCCTACTAAACTACCTCACAGCACACCTTGACCAAGGTCATTTGCCTGAGAGCCAATGTGGATCCCGGAAAGAGCGCAGAACCACCGACATGGTGTTTGCTGCAAGGCAGCTGCAAGAGAAATGTCAGGAGCAAAATGCTGATCTGTTCTCCACCTATGTCGACCTCAC
This sequence comes from Babylonia areolata, assembly GCF_041734735.1. Classification (NCBI taxonomy): domain Eukaryota; kingdom Metazoa; phylum Mollusca; class Gastropoda; order Neogastropoda; family Buccinidae; genus Babylonia; species Babylonia areolata. Next base: position 35,237,129 of record NC_134890.1, on the reverse strand, counting down.
TAAGGCCTTTGACACCGTGAGTAGAGAGGGACTGTGGAAGATCATGGCCAAGTACAGATGCCCTCGGAAATTTATTTCCTTGGTCAGCCAATTCCATGAAGGCATGCAGACTCGAGTCCAGGACAATGGCGAAACATCTGCTCCTTTTCCTGTCACAAATGGTGTCAAGCAAGGCTGTGTCCTGGCGCCAACACTGTTCAGCCTCATGTTCTCTGCAATGCTTACTGATGCCTTCAGAGATGGCGATGTTGGAATTGGCCTAAAGTACCTCAGAAGGCTTCAAGCAAAAACGAAGGTCATGACAGATATCATCAGATACTTTTTGTTTGCTGATGATTGTGCCCTCAGCGCTGGATCTGAAGCTGAGATGCAACTCAGCGTCGGCAAGTTTGCCACTGTCAGCAGGAACTTCGGCCTTACCATCAGCACGAGGAAAACTGAAGTTCTCCATCAGCCAGCCCCAGGGAAACCCCACGTTGAGCCCAACATCACAGTCAATGGTCAGAGACAGTGCAGTGGAGCGGTTCACATAACTTGGCAGCACACTGTCACGAAATGCGACCATCGATGATGAAGTGAACGTCAGGATTGCAAGAGCAAGCGCAACCTTTGGTAGACTCTATGCAAATGTCTGGAACAGAAGAGGCATTGGTCTTGAGACCAAGCTAAAGGTCTACAGAGCAGTAGTTCTCCCCACACTACTGTACGCCTGCAAAACTTGGACAGTGTACCAACGACACACCAAGAAGCTGAACCACTTCCACACAACATGCCTCAGGAAGCTACTGAACATCAAGTGGCAAGACAGGACCCCAGACACGGAGGTGCTTGCAAAAGCCACCCTTCCCAGCATCTTCACCATCCTGATGCAGTCCCAGCTTCGCTGGGCTGGACATGTGACACGCATGCCAGACCATCAGCCGCCCAAAGGGCTCTTCTATGGCGAGCTGCAACAAGGGAAGAGATCACATGGAGGTCAGAAGAAGCGCTTCAGAGACACTCTGAAAGTCTATCTGAAAGCGTTTGATAACCCTGACTCCTGGGAGGAATCTGCAGTGGACCGTGACAAATGGCGCGCTGCTGTGCACAACGGCGCTAAGTTGTGCGAGGCCAACAGGACTGCTGCAGCTGTTCAGAAGAGGCAGGCCAGAAAGTCACGGGCAAACAAGCTCCCTAACAATGATAATAATTTATGCCTGTCTTTGTCTGCCCCAACTGTCAGCGAAAATTTCGTGCAGAGATTGGACTATTCAGCCATCTGCGCATTCACAGATAGGTTCATGAGTATCCCCCGCCACCACCACCACCACCCTCCCCCCATCCCCCCAGCTGGATGACAACGATGGTCATCATCGATCTCGATGGACACACACCACCGTGTGTGTGTGTGTGTGTGTGTATGTGTGCGTGTGTGTGTGTGAGGGCTGTGTGTGTGTGTGTGTGTGTGTGTGTGGTGTGTGTCTGTGTGTCTGTGCGTGTATATCCTTGTTTCTTTTTGTTCTTTTAGCATAGGTTTGCAAAAGAAGACCTGTAACGGCCTCCTTGGAGACAACAACAACAGGTGACAACAACAACAGGTGATACTGGTGGAGAAGGACTGACCTGTAACGGCCTCCTTGGAAACAACAACAACAACAACAGGTGATACTGGTGGAGAAGGACTGACCTGTAACGGCCTCCTTGGAAACAACAACAACAACAACAGGTGACAACAACAACAACAGGTGATACTGGTGGAGAAGGACTGACCTGTAACGGCCTCCTTGGAAACAACAACAACAACAACAGGTGACAACAACAACAACACGTGATACTGGTGGAGAAGGACTGACCTGTAACGGCCTCCTTGGAAACAACAACAACAACAACACGTGATACTGGTGGAGAAGGACTGACCTGTAACGGCCTCCTTGGAAACAACAACAACAACAACAGGTGATACTGGTGGAGAAGGACTGACCTGTAACGGCCTCAGTGGAGTCCTCCAGATCCTTGGTGGTCTGTCAAACAGAGCTGTCAATCAGTGCCACTGTGTGTGTGTGTGTGTGTGTGCGCACGCGCGCGTGCGTTTGCCACTGTGGGTGTGCGTGCGTGCGTGCGTGCGCGCGTGCGTGTGTGTGTGTGTGTATGTGTGTTTCTTTGCCTCTGTGCGTGTGTGTGTGTGTGTTTGCCTCTCTGTGTGTATATGCCTGTGTGTGTGTGTGTGTGTGTGTGTGTGTGTGTGTGTGTGATAAGCACATCAAACTATGCTGCAGTCAAGGCCAACAGTCATATTGTTTCCCTGACACGCACCGACATAAACTGTCTACATTGTAGTGGTAAGTCCACAATCGACAGTTCCGGGCACACACACACACACACACACACACACACACACACACACACTTACAGACAGAACACTGTACACACAGCATTGTAGACAACATTCAGACACTGCACTGTCGACACTGCCAACACAGGACACAGAAACTGAAGAACTCGGGGCAGTCCTCAAAGCTACATGAAGACAGCCATGTGAAGACAGCCAACAGAAGGACACAGGAACTGAAGAACTCGGGGCAGTCCTCAAAGCTACATGTAGACAGCCACGTGAAGACAGCCAACACAGGACACAGGAAGTGAAGAACTCGGGGCAGTCCTCAAAGCTACATGTAGACAGCCACGTGAAGACAGCCAACAGAAAGGACACAGGAACTGAAGAACTAGGGGCAGTCCTCAAAGCTACATGAAGACAGCCATGTGAAGACAGCCAACACAGGACACAGGAAGTGAAGAACTCGGGGCAGTCCTCAAAGCTACATGAAGACAGCCATGTGAAGACAGCCAACAGAAAGGACACAGAAACTGAAGAACTCGGGGCAGTCCTTAAAGCTACATGTACATGAAGACAGCAATGTGAAGACAGCCATCACAGGACACAGGAAGTGAAGAAATAATGGCAGTCCTCAAAGCTACATGAAAACAGCCAACACAGGACACAGGAAGTGAAGAAATAATGGCAGTCCTCAAAGCTACATGAAAACAGCCAACACAGGACACAGGAAGTGAAGAAATAATGGCAGTCCTCAAAGCTACATGAAAACAGCCAACACATGAGACAGGAAGTGAAGAAATAATGGCAGTCCTCAAAGCTACATGAAAACAGCCAACACATGACACAGGAAGTGAAGAAATAATGGCAGTCCTCAAAGCTACATGAAAACAGCCAACACATGAGACAGGAAGTGAAGAAATAATGGCAGTCCTCAAAGCTACATGAAAACAGCCAACACATGAGACAGGAAGTGAAGAAATAATGGCAGTCCTCAAAGCTACATGAAGACAGCCAACACATGACACAGGAAGTGAAGAAATAATGGCAGTCCTCAAAGCTACATGAAGACAGCCAACACAGGACACAGGAAGTGAAGAAATAATGGCAGTCCTCAAAGCTACATGAAAACAGCCAACACAGGACACAGGAAGTGAAGAAATAATGGCAGTCCTCAAAGCTACATGAAAACAGCCAACACATGAGACAGGAAGTGAAGAAATAATGGCAGTCCTCAAAGCTACATGAAAACAGCCATCACAGGACACAGGAAGTGAAGAAATAATGGCAGTCCTTAAAGCTACATGAAAACAGCCAACACAGGACACAGGAAGTGAAGAAATAATGGCGGTCCTCAAAGCTACATGAAAACAGCCAACACAGGACACAGGAAGTGAAGAAATAATGGCAGTCCTCAAAGCTACATGAAAACAGCCAACACAGGACACAGGAAGTGAAGAAATAATGGCAGTCCTCAAAGCTACATGAAAACAGCCAACACATGAGACAGGAAGTGAAGAAATAATGGCAGTCCTCAAAGCTACATGAAAACAGCCAACACAGGACACAGGAAGTGAAGAAATAATGGCAGTCCCCAAAGCTACATGAAAACAGCCAACACAGGACACAGGAAGTGAAGAAATAATGGCGGTCCTCAAAGCTACATGAAAACAGCCAACACATGAGACAGGAAGTGAAGAAATAATGGCAGTCCTCAAAGCTACATGAAAACAGCCAACACATGAGACAGGAAGTGAAGAAATAATGGCGGTCCTCAAAGCTACATGAAAACAGCCAACACAGGACACAGGAAGTGAAGAAATAATGGCAGTCCTCAAAGCTACATGAAAACAGCCAACACAGGACACAGGAAGTGAAGAAATAATGGCGGTCCTCAAAGCTACATGAAAACAGCCAACACAGGACACAGGAAGTGAAGAAATAATGGCAGTCCTCAAAGCTACATGAAAACAGCCAACACATGAGACAGGAAGTGAAGAAATAATGGCGGTCCTCAAAGCTACATGAAAACAGCCAACACATGAGACAGGAAGTGAAGAAATAATGGCGGTCCTCAAAGCTACATGAAAACAGCCAACACAGGACACAGGAAGTGAAGAAATAATGGCGGTCCTCAAAGCTACATGAAAACAGCCAACACATGAGACAGGAAGTGAAGAAATAATGGCGGTCCTCAAAGCTACATGAAAACAGCCAACACATGAGACAGGAAGTGAAGAAATAATGGCGTCCTCAAAGCTACATGAAAACAGCCAACACATGAGACAGGAAGTGAAGAAATAATGGCGGTCCTCAAAGCTACATGAAAACAGCCAACACATGAGACAGGAAGTGAAGAAATAATGGCAGTCCTCAAAGCTACATGAAAACAGCCAACACATGACACAGGAAGTGAAGAAATAATGGCGGTCCTCAAAGCTACATGAAAACAGCCAACACAGGACACAGGAAGTGAAGAAATAATGGCGGTCCTCAAAGCTACATGAAAACAGCCAACAGACAAAACCCCAACCAAACAAAAAGGGCAGCAAAGGGAGAAAAGTGTGTCCCTACAGGAGTCAATTCCAGCTCCATTCCGTGATCATGTCCGTGTCCGTGCCTCGAGTCTGCTGTTCCCTGTCAACACACACACACACACACACACACACACACACACACACACACACACTATTATTGATATAACACTAAAAAAAAACAACTAAAAAAACACACACACACAACTCAAGAACAAAACACTGAACACAACGGTTGTCAACACTGGCGGATTTAGTTATGTGTTCTTAACTGTTGTCAATATAGTGTGTGTGTCATAACTGGTGTCCATAAAGTGTGTGTGTCATAACTGGTGTCAATATAGTGTGTGTGTCATAACTGGTGTCAACATGGTGTGTGTGTCATAACTGGTGTCAACATGGTGTGTGTGTCATAACTGGTGTCAACATGGTGTGTGTGTCATAACTGGTGTCCATATAGTGTGTGTGTCATAACTGGTGTCAATATAGTGTGTGTGTCATAACTGGTGTCAACATGGTGTGTGTGTCATAACCAGTGTCAATAGAGTGTGTGTGTCATAACTAGTGTCAACATGGTGTGTGTGTGATAACTGTTGTCAACATGGTGTGTGTCTTAACTGGTGTCAATATAGTGTGTGTGTTATAACTGTTGTCAATATAGTGTGTGTGTCATAACTGGTGTCAATATAGTGTGTGTCATAACTGGTGTCAACATGGTGTGTGTATCATAACTGTTGTCAATATAGTGTGTGTGTCATAACTGGTATCAACATGGTGTGTGCGTCATGGTGCGTGTGTCATAACTGTTGTCAACATGGTGTGTGTCATAACTGGTGTCAACATGGTGTGTGTGCGTGCGTGCGTGCGTGCGTGTGTGTGTGTGTGTGTGTGTGTGTGTGTGTGTGTGTGTGTGTGTGTGTGTGCGTGTGTCTGTGTCATAACTGTTGTCAACATGGTGTGTGTCATAACTGGTGTCAACATGGTATGAATCATAACTAGTGTCAACATGGTGTCATAACTGTTGTCAACATGGTGTGTGTGTCATAACTGGTGTCAACATGGTGTGTGTGTGGCATAACTGTTGTCAATATGGTGTGTGTGTTATAACTGGTGTCAATATGGTGTGTGTGTCATAACTGGTGTCAACATGGTGTGTGTACTACTGTCAACATGGTGTGTCATAACTGGTGTCAGCATGACAGAACAAGCTGTCATAACTTTTGTCAACATTGGCAGAACGTGCAGAGTGTTTATAACTGTTTTCAACACTGGCAGAACGTGCAGTGTGTTTATAACTGTTGTCAACACTGGCAGAACGTGCAGAGTGTTTATAACTGTTGTCAACACTGGCAGAACGTGCAGAGTGTTTATAACTGTTGTCAACACTGCAAAACATGCAGAGTGTTTATAACTGTTGTCAACACTACAGAACGTGCAGAGTGTTTATAACTGTTGTCAACACTGCAAAACGTGCAGTGTTTATAACTGTTGTCAAACTGCAGAACGTGCAGAGTGTTTATAACTGTTGTCAATACTGGCAGAACGTGCAGAGTGTTTATAACTGTTGTCAATACTGGCAGAACGTGCAGAGTGTTTATAACTGTTGTCAACATGGCAGAACGTGCAGAGTGTTTATAACTGTTGTCAATACTGGCAGAACGTGCAGAGTGTTTATAACTGTTGTCAACATGGCAGAACGTGCAGAGTGTTTATAACTGTTGTCAAACTGCAGAACGTGCAGAGTGTTATAACTGTTGTCAATACTGGCAGAACATGCAGAGTGTTATAACTGTTGTCAACACTGCAAAACATGCAGAGTGTTTATAACTGTTGTCAACACTACAGAACGTGCAGAGTGTTTATAACTGTTGTCAACACTGCAAAACGTGCAGAGTGTTTATAACTGTTGTCAACACTGCAGAACATGCAGAGTGTTATAACTGTTGTCAACACTGCAGAACATTCAGTGTTTATAACTGTTGTCAACACTGGCAGAACATGCAGAGTGTTATAACTGTTGTCAACACTGGCAGAACATGAAGTGCTTATAACTGTTGTCAACACTGCAGAACATTCAGAGTGTTTATAACTGTTGTCAACACTGCAGAACATGCAGAGTGTTATAACTGTTGTCAACACTGGCAGAACATGAAGTGCTTATAACTGTTGTCAACACTGCAGAACATTCAGAGTGTTTATAACTGTTGTCAACACTGGCAGAACATGAAGTGCTTATAACTGTTGTCAACACTGCAGAACATTCAGAGTGTTTATAACTGTTGTCAACACTACAGAACATTCAGAGTGTTTATAACTATTGTCAACACTGCAGAACATTCAGAGTGCTTATAACTGTTGTCAACACTGCAGAACATGCAGAGTGTTTATAACTGTTGTCAACACTACAGAACATGCAGAGTGTTTATAACTGTTGTCAACACTGCAGAACATGCAGAGTGTTTATAACTATTGTCAACACTGGCAGAACACGCAGTGTTTATAACTGTTGATCAACATGGCAGAACACGCAGTGTTTATAACTGTTGATCAACATGGCAGAACATGCAGGGTGTTTATAACTGTTGATCAACATGGCCGAACACGCAGTGTTTATAACTGATGTCAACATGGCAGAACATGCGGTCATAACTGTTGTCAACACTGCAGAACGTGTGGGGGGGTGGGGGGTGGGGGGGTATCGTAACTGTTGTCAACTCACTGATGGTCTCACACAATGGAAGGCCTGAAATCACAAGGTGTCATGTCAGCAACTCAGCTGGTTGGTGGTTGGTTGATTGCTTGCTTGTTTTGACAAGGGTGGGTGGTTGGTAGTGTCATGTCTCTCCATCTCCACCCAGTTCTGATCTGACGTGATGATGGCATGCCTATCTCCACCCAGCACCAGTTCTGATCTGACGTGATGATGTCATGTCTATCTCCACCCAGCACCAGTTCTGATCTGACGTGATGATGGCATGCCTATCTCCACCCAGCACCACTTCTGATCTGACGTGATGATGTCATGTCTATCTCCACCCAGCACCAGTTCTGATCTGACGTGATGATGGCATGCCTATCTCCACCCAGCACCAGTTCTGATCTGACGTGATGATGGCATGCCTATCTCCACCCAGCACCACTTCTGATCTGACGTGATGATGTCATGTCTCTCTATCTCCCCCTAGTTCTGATCTGACGTGATGATGTCATGTCTCTCTATCTCCCCCTAGTTCTGATCTGACGTGATGGTGTCATGCCTATCTCCACCCAGCACCAGTTCTGATCTGACGTGATGTCATGTCTCTCTATCTCCTCCCAGTTCTGATCTGACGTGATGATGTCATGTCTCTCTATCTCCACCCAGTTCTGATCTGACGTGATGGTGTCATGCCTATCTCCACCCAGCACCAGTTCTGATCTGACGTGATGGTTTCATGTCTCTCTATCTCCACCTAGTTCTGATCTGACGTGATGTCATGTCTCTCTATCTCCACCCAGTTCTGATCTGACGTGATGGTGTCATGTCTCTCTATCTCCACCTAGTTCTGATCTGACGTGATGTCATGTGTCTCTATCTCTCCCCCCAGTTCTGATCTGACGTGATGGTGTCATGCCTATCTCCACCCAGCACCAGTTCTGATCTGACGTGATGGTGTCATGTCTCTCTATCTCCACCTAGTTCTGATCTGACGTGATGTCATGTCTCTCTATCTCCACCTAGTTCTGATCTGACGTGATGGTGTCATGTCTCTCTATCTCCACCTAGTTCTGATCTGACGTGATGTCATGTGTCTCTATCTCCACCCAGTTCTGATCTGAAGTGATGCTGTCATGTCTCTCTATCTCCACCCAGTTGTGATCTGACGTGATAGTGTCTCTCTATCTCCACCCAGCACCAGTTCTGATCTGACCTGATGGTGTCATGTCTCTCTATCTCCACCCAGTTCTGATCTGACGTGATGTCATGTCTCTCTATCTCCACCCAGTTCTGATCTGACGTGATGTCATGTCTCTCTATCTCCACCCAGTTCTGATCTGACGTGATGGTGTCATGTCTCTCTATCTCCACCCAGTTGTGATCTGACGTGATGGTGTAATGTCTCTCTCCACCCAGTTCTGATCTGACGTGATGTCATGTCTCTCTATCTCCACCCAGCACCAGTTCTGATCTGACGTGATGGTGTCATGTCTCTCTATCTCCACCCAGTTCTGATCTGACGTGATGGTGTAATGTCTCTCTATCTCCACCCAGCACCAGTTCTGATCTGACGTGATGGTGTCATGTCTCTCTATCTCCACCCAGTTCTGATCTGACGTGATGGTGTCATGTCTCTCTATCTCCACCCAGTTCTGATCTGACGTGATGGTGTCATGTCTCTCTATCTCCACCCAGTTCTGATCTGACGTGATGGTGTCATGTCTCTCTATCTCCACCCAGTTCTGATCTGACGTGATGTCATATGTCTCTATCTCCACCCAGTTCTGATCTGACGTGATGGTGTCATGTCTATCTCCACCCAGTTCTGATCTGACGTGATGTCATGTCTCTCTATCTCCACCTAGCTCTGATCTGACGTGATGGTTCTGATCTGACGTGATGACGTACTAGATCCTTATATATATATATATATATATATATATATATATATATATATATATATATATATATATCAGTGACGTCAATGCCGGACGGTGTGTCTAACAACAATAATGACGTGAGTGATGTCAGTACTCACAGGACAGGTCTGTTTAACAACAATAATGACGTCAGTGATGTCAATGCTCACAGGAGAGGTGTGTCTAACAACAATGATAACGTCAGTGATGTGAATACAGGACAGGTGTGTCTAACAACAATGATGTCAGTGATGTCAATACTGACAGGACAGGTGTGTCTAACAACAATGATGACGTCAGTGATGTCAATACTCACAGGACAGGTGTGTCAACAAAAATAATGACGTCAGTGATGTCAATACAGGACAGGTATGTCTAACATCAATGATGATGTCAGTGAAGTCAATACGAACAGGACAGGTGTGTCTAACAACAATGATGTCAATACTAATAGGACAGGTGTGTCTAACAACAATGATGATGTCAGTGGTGTCAATACCGGACAGGTGTGTCTAACAACAATGATGATGTCAGTGGTGTCAATACAGGACAGGTGTGTCTAACAACAATGATGATGTCAGTGGTGTCAATACAGGACAGGTGTGTCTAACAACAATGATGATGTCAGTGATGTTAATACTCAGCACAGGTTTGTCTAACAATGTCAGTGATGTCAATACTCACAGGACAGGTGTGTCTATCAACAACGATGATGTCAGTGATGTCAATACTCACAGGACAGGTTCCCTTGGGTTTCCAGAACCGGACGAATAGAGTTTCCAGCAGGTAAAAAACATAGATCCCTGTACATATAGACACACCTTTATACATACATACATACATTATAGACATAGACACAGCAAAGTACTTTTATCTAAAGCAGACTATGTAGATCCCTGTACACAAACACATATTTATGTATGCATACATTATACATATGGATTTATAGACATACTGATCTCTGCACACGTAGACACGCCTTTATCTATGCATACATATACAGATAGATACGAATACATTTAGATCCTATGCACATAGGCATACATTTATGCATACGTTATACAGACAATACACAGATAGACAGACAGGACAGACAAACAGATAGATAGACAGAGATATGTACACTGATGATTATATAGATAGTTGTGAGAGCAATTCATGAAAAAGATGTGCATAGATGGACAAAGCAACAACACCGTAAGAGAGGAAGAGACCCACAATAGACTTGAAATAGAAAAACAAAACACCCACAATAGACTGGAAACAGAGCATCAAAATACCCACAATAGACTGGAAATAGACAAAAGACCTACAGTAGACTGGAAACAGGACAACAAAAGACCCACAGTAGACTGGAAATAGACAAAAGACCAACAGTACACTGGAAACAGGACAACAAAAGACCTACACTAGACTGGAAATAGACAAAAGACCAACAGTACACTGGAAACAGGACAACAAAAGACCTACACTAGACTGGAAATAGACAAAAGACCAACAGTAGACTGGAAATAGGACAACAAAAGACCTACAGTAGACTGGAAATAGACAAAAGACCAACAGTACACTGGAAACAGGACAACAAAAGACCTACACTAGACTGGAAATAGACAAAAGACCAACAGTACACTGGAAACAGGACAACAAAAGACCTACACTAGACTGGAAATAGACAAAAGACCAACAGTACACTGGAAACAGGACAACAAAAGACCTACACTAGACTGGAAATAGACAAAAGACCAACAGCAGACTGGAAATAGGACAACAAAAGACCTACAATAATCTGGAAATAGACAAAAGACCCACAGTAGACTGAAAATAGAACACCAAAAGACCCACAATAGACTGGAAATAGACAAAAGACCCACAACAGACTGGAAATAGAGCAACAAAAGACCCACAACAGACTGGAAACAGGACAACAAAAGACCTACAACAGACTGGAAACAGAACAACAAAAGACCCATAGCAGACTGAAAATAGAACAACAAAAGACCCATAGTACACTGGAGATAGAACAACAAAAGACCCAAGTACACTGGTGATAGAACAACAAAAGACCCATAGTACACTGGTGATAGAACAACAAAAGACCCATAGTACACTAGAGATAGAACAACAAAAGACCCATAGTACACTGGAGATAGAACAACAAAAGACCCATAGTACATACACTGGAGTTAGAACAACAAAAG
>NC_134890.1:35170469-35220469 GCF_041734735.1 Babylonia areolata | reverse complement strand
GACAGTTGTAAAATACAGTGACATACAGCTATAACACACAGGGACAAACAGTTGTAAAACACAGGGACATACAGCTATAACACACACACACGGACAGACAGTTGTAAAACACAGGGACATACAGCTATAACACACACACACACGGACAGACAGTTGTAAAACACAGGGACATACAGCTATAACACACACACGGAGAGACAGTTGTAAAACACAGGGACATACAGCTATAACACACACAGGGACAGAGAGTTGTAAAACACAGGGACATACAGCTATAACACACAGGGACAGACAGTTGTAAAACACAGGGACATACAGCTATAACACACACAAAGGGACAGACAGTTGTAAAACACAGTGACATACAGCTATAACACACACAGAGACAGACAGTTGTAAAACACAGGGACATACAGCTATAACACACACAGGGACAGACAGTTGTAAAACACAGGGACATACAGCTATAACACACACGGACAGACAGTTGTAAAACACAGTGACATACAGCTATAACACACACAGAGACAGACAGTTGTAAAACACAGGGACATACAGCTATAACACACACAGGGACAGACAGTTGTAAAACACAGGGACATACAGCTATAACACACAGGGACAGACAGTTGTAAAACACAGGGACATACAGCTATAACACACACAGGGACAGACAGTTGTAAAACACAGGGACATACAGCTATAACACACACAGGGACAGACAGTTGTAAAACACAGTGACATACAGCTATAACACACAGGGACAGACAGTTGTAAAACACAGTGACATACAGCTATAACACACACAGAGACAGACAGTTGTAAAACACAGGGACATACAGCTATAACACACACACGGACAGACAGTTGTAAAACACAGTGACATACAGCTATAACACACACAGAGACAGACAGTTGTAAAACACAGGGACATACAGCTATAACACACACAGGGACAGACAATTGTAACACACAGTGACATACAGCTATAACACACAGGGACAGACAGTTGTAAAACACAGGGACATACAGCTATAACACACACACAGGGACATACAGCTATAAAACACAGGGACATACAGCTATAAAACACACGCAGACAGACAGTTGTAAAACACAGTGACATACAGCTATAACACACAGGGACAAAAAGTTGTAAAACACAGGGACATACAGCTACAACATACACACAGGGACATACAGCTATAAAACACAGGGACATACAGCTATAAAACACAGAGACATACAGCTATAACACACACACGGACAGACAGTTGTAAAACACAGTGACATACAGCTATAACACACACACGGACAGACAGTTGTAAAACACAGGGACATACATCTATAACACACACGGACAGACAGTTGTAAAACACATTGACATACAGCTATAACACACACGGACAGACAGTTGTAAAACACAGGGACATACATCTATAACACACACGGACAGACAGTTGTAAAACACAGGGACATACAGCTATAACACACACGGACAGACAGTTGTAAAACACAGAGACATACAGCTATAACACACACGGACAGACAGTTGTAAAACACAGTGACATACAGCTATAACACACACGGACAGACAGTTGTAAAACACAGAGACATACAGCTATAACACACACATGGACAGACAGTTGTAAAATACAGTGACATACAGCTATAACACACACAGGGACAGACAGTTGTAAAACACACAGGGACATACAGCTATAACACACATGGACAGACAGTTGTAAAACACAGTGACATACAGCTATAACACACACGGACAGACAGTTGTAAAACACATTGACATACAGCTATAACACACAGGGACAGACAGTTGTAAAACACAGTGACATACAGCTATAACACACACACGGACAGACAGTTGTAAAACACAGTGACATACAGCTATAACACACACACGGACAGACAGTTGTAAAACACAGGGACATACATCTATAACACACACGGACAGACAGTTGTAAAACACAGAGACATACAGCTATAACACACACGGACAGACAGTTGTAAAACACATTGACATACAGCTATAACACACAGGGACAGACAGTTGTAAAACACAGAGACATACAGCTATAACACACACAGACAGACAGTTGTAAAACACAGTGACATACAGCTATAACACACACAGGGACAGACAGTTGTAAAACACAGTGACATACAGCTATAACACACAGGGACAGACAGTTGTAACACACAGGGACATACAGCTATAACACACAGGGACAGACAGTTGTAAAACACAGGGACATACAGCTATAACACACACAGGGACAGACAGTTGTAAAACACAGTGACATACAGCTATAACACACAGGGACAGACAGTTGTAACACACACACACGGGCAGACAGTTGTAAAACACAGAGACATACAGCTATAACACACACATGGACAGACAGTTGTAAAACACATGGACATACATCTATAACATAGAGACATACAGTTGTAACACACCCACCAGGACATGCAGATACAACATACATATATGGACATAATCAGGCTGACAATACTTATAAAGAGCATTGTGACAGCCTTTACAAGATTACGTGATATAGTATCTTTACTAATCTACTAATAACGGAGCTTGATCATGCTGACTGGATTTGTAACAAAGCTTTAGCATGCCGACTAGATGTTAAATGCAGTTTTATCACTGATAACGGAGATCTACCATGCTGACAAGATTTACAAAAGAGCTTGATCATGCTGACTTGATATATATATATATATAACGGATCTATATAATGCTGACAAGATTGCAAAGCTTTTTCATGCTTACTAGATTTATAACAGAACTTTTATCATGCTTACTAGATTTATAACAGAGCTTTATCATGCTAACTAGATTTATAACAGAGCTTTACCATGCTAACTAGATTTATAACAGAGCTTTACCATGCTAACTAGATTTGTAACAGAGCTTTACCATGCTAACTAGATTTATAACAGAGCTTTACCATGCTAACTAGATCTGTAACAGAGCTTTACCATGCTAACTAGATTTGTAACAGAGCTTTACCATGCTAACTAGATCTGTAACAGCTTTATCATGCTAACTAGATTTATAACAGAGCTTTACCATGCTAACTAGATTTATAACAGAGCTTTACCATGCTAACTAGATTTATAACAGAGCTTTACCATGCTAACTAGATTTATAACAGAGCTTTATCATGCTAACTAGATTTATAACAGAGCTTTATCATGCTAACTAGATTTGTAACAGAGCTTTACCATGCTAACTAGATTTGTAACAGAGCTTTATCATGCTAACTAGATTTGTAACAGCTTTACCATGCTAACTAGATTTGTAACAGAGCTTTACCATGCTAACTAGATTTGTAACAGAGCTTCACCATGCTAACTAGATTTATAACAGAGCTTTACCATGCTAACTAGATTTGTAACAGCTTTACCATGCTAACTAGATCTGTAACAGAGCTTCACCATGCTTACTAGATTTGTAACAGAGCTTTATCATGCTAACTAGATTTATAACAGAGCTTTATCATGCTAACTAGATTTATAACAGAGCTTTACCATGCTAACTAGATTTATAACAGAGCTTTACCACGCTAACTAGTTTTGTAACAGAGCTTCACCATGCTAACTAGATTTGTAACAGAGCTTCACCATGCTAACTAGATCTGTAACAGAGCTTCACCGAGCTAACTTTATGACGGCACTCTCTCAGCCCTCACCTTCCCGTGTGAGGTTGCCAAGGCGATGACCCGTCAGACGTAAGGTCAAGCTGGCCAGGAACTCTTGTGGTGCGGGCAACAGTCGGCAGCTGCCTTCCAGCGCTGAGGCTGTACGTTGACACACAGCAGTGATTGACACACCCTCACTCTGCGTCTGTTCTGTTTCACTGATTTCAAACTGTGAAGCAAAGATGTACACAGACACACAGAAATACTATGAACACAAGGATTTAAGGATGTTTACATCCCTCAAAACGGAAAGAACATCACAAATAACTATCAAGAAGACCCTGGTGAATACCACGAGGACGATGACAATGATGATAATAGGGGTGATGGTGATGACCATGTTGACGATGACGGCGATCTGATGATTACTAAGACAACGGTACGGCGATCTGATGATTACTAAGACAACGATGATGGTATATTCACCTGTGACATGAGGTAGATGATTGTACACTCACCCTGTGATATGAGGTAGATGATGATAGCACACTCACCCTGTGATATGAGGTAGATGATGATAGCGCACTCACCCTGTGATATGAGGTAGATGATAGTACACTCACCCTTGACAGGAGGTATATGATGATGGTACACTCACCCTGTGACATGAGGTAGATGATGGTACACTCACCCTGTGACATGAGGTAGATGATGGTACACTCACCCTGTGACAGGATGTAGATGATGATGGTACACTCACCCTGTGACAAGAGGTAGATGATGGTACACTCACCCTGTGACAAGAGGTAGATGATGGTACACTCACCCTGTGACAGGAGGTAGATGATGGTACACTCACCTTGTGACAGGAGGTAGATGATAGATGATGGTACACTCACCCTGTGGCAGGAGGTAGGTGATGATGGTACACTCACCCTGTGACAGGAGGTAGATGATGGTACACTCACCCTGTGACAGGAGGTAGATGATGGTACACTCACCCTGTGACAGGAGGTAGGTGATGATGGTACACTCACCCTGTGACAGGAGGTAGATAATGGTACACTCACCATGTGACAGGAGGTATATGATAGTACACTCACTATGTGACAGGAGGTAGGTGATGATGGTACACTCACCCTGTGACATGAGGTAGATGATGGTACACTCACCCTGTGACAGGAGGTAGATGATGGTACACTCACCCTGTGACAGGAGGTAGATGATGGTACACTCACCATGTGACAGGAGGTAGATGATGATGGTACACTCACCCTTTGACAGGAGGTATATGATAGTACACTCACCATGTGACAGGAGGTAGATGATGATGGTACACTCACCCTGTGACATGAGGTAGATAATGGTACACTCACCATGTGACAGGAGGTATATGATGATGGTACACTCACCCTGTGACAGGAGGTAGATGATAGTACACTCACCCTGTGACAGGAGGTAGATGATGGTATACTCACCCTGTGATATGAGGTAGATGATGGTACACTCACCATGTGACAGGAGGTATATGATGATGGTACACTCACCCTTTGACAGGAGGTAGATGATAGTACACTCACCCTGTGACAGGAGGTAGATGATGGTACACTCACCCTGTGACAGGAGGTAGATGATAGTACACTCACCCTGTGACAGGAGGTAGATGATGGTACACTCACCCTGTGACAGGAGGTATATGATGATGGTACACTCACCATGTGATATGAGGTAGATGATGGTACACTCACCCTGTGACAGGAGGTAGATGATGGTACACTCACCCTGTGATATGAGGTAGATGATAGTACACTCACTATGTGACAGGAGGTAGGTGATGATGGTACACTCACCCTGTGATATGAGGTAGATGATAGTACACTCACTGTGACAGGAGGTAGGTGATGATGGTACACTCACCCTGTGATATGAGGTAGATGATAGTACACTCACCATGTGACAGGAGGTTGATGATGATGGTACACTCACCCTGTGATATGAGGTAGATGATAGTACACTCACCCTGTGACATGAGGTAGATGATGGTACACTCACCCTGTGACAGGAGGTAGATGATGGTACACTCACCAAGTGACAGGAGGTAGATGATGATAGTACACTCACCCTGTGACAGGAGGTAGATGATGCGATCGATGGTACACTCACCCTGTGATATGAGGCAGATGATGGTACACTCACCCTGTGACATGAGGTAGATGACAACGGTGGCCAAGTGGTCAATGTATTTGACAGGATCCATGCTGGTTGTGTGGTCGGCATTCAGGTAGTACATCACGGCATCAGCCGACAGGCACTGACAACACACGTCACCAAAACGTCTAGCACACAAAGGCACGTGCGCGAACAAACCACGCCACAAAAATGACTTAGAAACACAATCATACTCGGCAGGCAGAATTTCTCTTGCAGAAATCTGTTTTGACAATACAATACAATTCAATGGGAACATCAACTCCGTTATCTGGACTCTCTCTCTCTCTCTCTCTCTCTCTCTCTCTCTTTCAGCAACTAAATTTCACATACAAAGATTTTGTTACCCACTGTATTTTTGATACGTCAAACAATTCTGAGCCGATGGTCTTTTTTCAGGGGATCACAAAAGCTCAACAGACTACCGCCTGAATAGCCTAACTATAATGATTTTTTTTTTTCTCCATTGTAATATTTCGCTTTCTTCCGATTCGTAACTGCTGGAAGCACCAGTGATGGTCCACACCCAAGATGTCTAGGGGTGGTGGTGGTCGTAGTGGTAATGGTTGTAGTAGTAATAGTGGTGGTGATGGTGGTGGTCCCAGTGGTAGTGGCAGTAGTAATAATAGTGGTGGTGGTGGTGGTAGTATTAGTAGTAGTGTACCTTTTCAAAAGTTCTTTGTTTCATAAAACAGCTTGGCATACTTTGGTCATGCCTCAATGCTCCATTTAAGAAAGTTTTTACCCGTCAAAACTTCTTAAATGGTTAAGAAATTTTAGGACTTGTCCAGTTGATTCTTGAATGAATCAACCAGACCTGTGGACCAATCAAAATGGAAATGGATCAATGTGTGGCTGTACAATCCAACACCTTACCCCAAAGATTGAACGGCGCCAAACCAAGCCCACTGTCCTTCCCACAATGCTGTGCTGCTCTGTGTTGCAGGATGACACACAGCAGCAGCTCCGTCACGTAAACAGACCACAGACACACAATCTCCACGAAACCAAAACTAAACTATCATGTCTTCCGCGGCCAAAACCATATTTGAAAATGACGAAGACTCCTTAAATGACGCAACCATTATGACGTTAATTTCTAGCCCAACTCAGCAGCCACCCACGTTCCACACACAGAAAGAACTATCGCCCACAATCCCCAAGAGATTCCGCAACACACCAACACCTACCCTCAGTCTCCAGCATGGAGGACACTAGTTAGTGTAAGGTGATCTAATTCCGACCGAATTTTCATAGATCTACACCCGACCGCTTTACACAGTCACCTTCCCATGACAAGCAATGCCGATCAGTTCACGGCAGTAGCCCGGTAAATTCTTGTTCAGTTCGTCAACGGAATAAACGGATAATTTGACCGATGAGAACATCACGGAAAGCCGATGGTGACGTATACTGACGCGAAAAGCGCCCCATGTGAGTGCGACTTACTTGACGACAGTTTTGGCGAATATCGCTGTGACGTCAACGCACTGGTTTGGCAAGTGTCGTGTTACCATATAAGAAACAGTTGATTCACTAGTCTCATATACCAGTGAATAGAGTATGAGTCTGGGAAGTGATTACGTTATATTTCAGCTGGTTTCAAGACTATTTTTGTCCAGGCAGTGACAGACAAAATCGGTCGAGGTTAGATCCATTATTTCAATTGGTGGATCTAATTCCGACCAGTTCAGATGTGACGTGGACTTTATTTATATGTGTGTGTGTGTGTGTGTGTGTGTGTTTTGTTTCCAGTGAATATATCCCCTTTCATGGCCATATATATATATATATATATATATATATATATATATATCCCCTTTCATGGCCATATATATATATATATATATATATATATATATATATATATATATACATATATAATGTGTGTATATATATAAATACATATACATATATATTGGTATAGGGATCACACACACATATTGGTATAGGGATCACACATCCATGTACCAGTTCTTACACACAAACACACGCGCGGGCGCACACACAAACACGCACATTTACAAAAGGGGAGTGGAACAACCTGCCTGATGTCACGTCAACTGGCTTCAGGTAAACGGTTCACAGCCAACACCAGTTGACCCACTCCTGTGCGGAACCCCAACTAACCCCTCCCCGTTACAGTTACAGTCAATTTCAGTCCCAGCAACGTACCTAATTATCCAGATGCAGATTCACATATTCAGAACTCGGCATTAGATTAACATGGTCGGGTTTAGATCAGGCTGGTCAGATTTAGATCAGGTACACCAACGTTCTTAACGGCTTCTGAAGAACTAAAATTAGGACACAGAAACATGACAGACATTCTACAATCACAGACAGTCTGCGAACCATGACAGATGTTCTACAATCACAGACAGTCTGCGAACCATGACAGATGTTCTACAATCACAGATAGACTGCGAACCATGACAGATGTTCTGCAATCACAGACAGTCTGCGAACCATGACAGATGTTCTACAATCACAGACAGTCTGCGAACCATGACAGATGTTCTACAATCACAGACAGTCTGCGAACCATGACAGATGTTCTACAATCACAGACAGTCTGCGAACCATGACAGACATTCTACAATCACAGACAGTCTGCGAACCATGACAGATGTTCTACAATCACAGACAGACTGCGAACCATGACAGATGTTCTACAATCACAGATAGACTGCGAACCATACTGATATGCTGTCAGTTGACAGTTATGCCTTGAGAACCAAAATAAGTGATGAAATCGGTCGGCTTAGATCCACCCGGTCGGATTTAGATCAAGCACACCAACGTTTTTTAACAGCTTCTGGAGATCTAAAAATAGCACACAGAAACATGACAGGCGTTGTATTCGATCACAGACAGACTGACAGAAGTTACTGACTGTGCGAATCAAAATAATAGGTATGCTGTTGGTCTACAGTAATTCGTTGAGAACCAAAGCTGGTGAGTGAGGCGATCGGAATTAGATCACTACCCTATACTGATGCATCAACCAATGTGGTATGGTATCAACACAGCCCTCTTCTGTGGTGCTCACTGCGTGAACAAGACGTCACCTTCAATGTCACTGTGGGCCCGTCACTGTGGGCCCGGCACCTCCCTGGCCACTGTGGGCCCGACACCTCCCTGGCCAGTCACTGTGGGCCCGACACCTCCCTGGCCAGTCACTGTGGGCCCGACACCTCCCTGGCCAGTCACTGTGGGCCAGTCACTGTGGGCCCGACACCTCCCTGGCCAGTCACTGTGGGCCAGTCA
The DNA here is from genome assembly GCF_041734735.1 of Babylonia areolata. NCBI lineage: Eukaryota > Metazoa > Mollusca > Gastropoda > Neogastropoda > Buccinidae > Babylonia > Babylonia areolata. The sequence continues at coordinate 35,211,317 of NC_134890.1, read as the reverse complement.
CTGTGGGCCCGACACCTCCCTGGCCAGTCACTGTGGGCCTGTCACCTCCCTGGCCAGTCACTGTGGGCCCGACACCTCCCTGGCCAGTCACTGTGGGCCAGTCACTGTGGGCCCGACACTTCCCTGCCCAGTCACTGTGGGCCAGTCACTGTGGGCCTGTCACCTCCCTGGCCAGTCACTGTGGGCCCGACACCTCCCTGGCCAGTCACTGTGGGCCTGTCACCTCCCTGGCCAGTCACTGTGGGCCCGACACCTCCCTGGCCAGTCACTGTGGGCCAGTCACTGTGGGCCCGACACCTCCCTGGCCAGTCACTGTGGGCCCGACACCTCCCTGGCCAGTCACTGTGGGCCTGTCACCTCCCTGGTCAGTCACTGTGGGCCAGTCACTGTGGGCCAGTCACGTCCCGGACAGTCACTGTGGGCCTGTCACCTCCCGGACAGTCACTGTGGGCCAGTCACTGTGGGCCCGTCACTGTGGGCCAATCACTTGGGCCAGTCACCTCCCGGACAGTCACTGTGGGCCTGTCACTGTGGGCCTGTCACTGTGGGCCAGTCACTGTGGGCCTGTCACCTCCCGGACAGTCACTGTGGGCCCGTCACTGTGGGCCAATCACTGTGGGCCTGTCACCTCCCGGACAGTCACTGTGGGCCAGTCACTGTGGGCCAGTCACCTCCCGGACAGTCACTGTGGGCCAGTCACTGTGGGCCAGTCACCTCCCGGACAGTCACTGTGGGCCTGTCACCTCCCGGACAATAACTGTGCGCCAGTCACTGTGGGCCAGTCACTGTGGGCCTGTCACCTCCCGGACAATAACTGTGCGCCAGTCACTGTGGGCCTGTCACCTCCCGGACAGTCACTGTGGGCCAGTCACTGTGGGCCAGTCACCGTGGACCAGTCACTGTGGGCCTGTCACTGTGGGCCAGTCACCTCCCGGACAGTCACTGTGGACCAGTCACTGTGGGCCCGTCACCTCCCGGCCAGTCAGACTGTCAATACGTCGTCACCAGTGACTGACTTGACCTTGCATGACCACCGGGCGGAGAGAGATTTGTTCACATTTGGCGTGAAATCTTGACGGCAATATGAACCAGGCTGCCTTTGTGAAACAAAGCTGGTACTGTTCAAAAAGATTTGCGGCTTGAGTTGTCCCAACTCCACCGCCACCACCACTACTACCACTATTGCTGGTGCGAAAGCGCTTTGATTTGTCTCTGCACAAGACTCAGCGCTATATAAATACCATTATTATTATTATTATTATTATTTACTATTATTACTACTACTACTCCTTCTTCTGCTGCCACTGCTGCTGCAGCTTTTAGTACCGACACTGATACTTCACTGTGAGTTGTGAACACCAACAGTACCGACACTGATACTTCACTGTGAGTTGTGAACACCAACAGTACCGACACTGATACTTCACTGTGAGTTGTGAACACCAACAACAGTACCGACACTGATACTTCACTGTGAGTTGTGAACACCAACAGTACCGACACTGATACTTCACTGTGAGTTGTGAACACCAACAGTACCGACACTGATACTTCACTGTGAGTGGTGAACACCAACAGTACCGATACTGATACTTCACTGTGAGTTGTGAACACCAACAGTACCGACACTGATACTTCACTGTGAGTTGTGAACACCAACAGTACTGACACTGATACTTCACTGTGAGTTGTGAACACCAACAACAGTACCGACACTGATACTTCACTGTGAGTTGTGAACACCAACAACAGTACCGACACTGATACTTCACTGTGAGTTGTGAACACCAACAACAGTACCGACACTGATACTTCACTGTGAGTTGTGAACACCAACAACAGTACCGACACTGATACTTCACTGTGAGTTGTGAACACCAACAGTACTGACACTGATACTTCACTGTAAGTTGTGAACACCAACAACAGTACCGACACTGATACTTCACTGTGAGTTGTGAACACCAACAACAGTACCGACACTGATACTTCACTGTGAGTTGTGAACACCAACAACAGTACTGACACTGATACTTCACTGTGAGTTGTGAACACCAACAACAGTACCGACACTGATACTTCACTGTGAGTTGTGAACACCAACAACAGTACCGACACTGATACTTCACTGTGAGTTGTGAACACCAACAGTACCGACACTGATACTTCACTGTGAGTTGTGAACACCAACAACAGTACCGACACTGATACTTCACTGTGAGTTGTGAACACCAACAACAGTACCGACACTGATACTTCACTGTGAGTTGTGAACACCAACAACAGTACCGACACTGATACTTCACTGTGAGTTGTGAACACCAACAACAGTACCGACACTGATACTTCACTGTGAGTTGTGAACACCAACAACAGTACCGACACTGATACTTCACTGTGAGTTGTGAACACCAACAGTACTGACACTGATACTTCACTGTGAGTTGTGAACACCAACAACAGTACCGACACTGATACTTCACTGTGAGTTGTGAACACCAACAACAGTACCGACACTGATACTTCACTGTGAGTTGTGAACACCAACAACAGTACCGACACTGATACTTCACTGTGAGTTGTGAACACCAACAGTACTGACACTGATACTTCACTGTGAGTTGTGAACACCAACAACAGTACCGACACTGATACTTCACTGTGAGTTGTGAACACCAACAGTACCGACACTGATACTTCACTGTGAGTTGTGAACACCAACAGTACCGACACTGATACTTCACTGTGAGTTGTGAACACCAACAGTACCGACACTGATACTTCACTGTGAGTTGTGAACACCAACAACAGTACCGACACTGATACTTCACTGTGAGTTGTGAACACCAACAACAGTACCGACACTGATACTTCACTGTGAGTTGTGAACACCAACAACAGTACCTGACACTGATACTTCACTGTGAGTTGTGAACACCAACAGTACTGACACTGATACTTCACTGTGAGTTGTGAACACCAACAACAGTACCGACACTGATACTTCACTGTGAGTTGTGAACACCAACAACAGTACCGACACTGATACTTCACTGTGAGTTGTGAACACCAACAACAGTACCGACACTGATACTTCACTGTGAGTTGTGAACACCAACAACAGTACCGACACTGATACTTCACTGTGAGTTGTGAACACCAACAACAGTACCGACACTGATACTTCACTGTGAGTTGTGAACACCAACAGTACTGACACTGATACTTCACTGTGAGTTGTGAACACCAACAACAGTACCGACACTGATACTTCACTGTGAGTTGTGAACACCAACAACAGTACCGACACTGATACTTCACTGTGAGTTGTGAACACCAACAACAGTACCGACACTGATACTTCACTGTGAGTTGTGAACACCAACAACAGTACCGACACTGATACTTCACTGTGAGTTGTGAACACCAACAACAGTACCGACACTGATACTTCACTGTGAGTTGTGAACACCAACAACAGTACCGACACTGATACTTCACTGTGAGTTGTGAACACCAACAACAGTACCGACACTGATACTTCACTGTGAGTTGTGAACACCACAACAGTACCGACACTGATACTTCACTGTGAGTTGTGAACACCAACAACAGTACCGACACTGATACTTCACTGTGAGTTGTGAACACCAACAGTACCGACACTGATACTTCACTGTGAGTTGTGAACACCAACAACAGTACCGACACTGATACTTCACTGTGAGTTGTGAACACCAACAGTACCGACACTGATACTTCACTGTGAGTTGTGAACACCAACAACAGTACCGACACTGATACTTCACTGTGAGTTGTGAACACCAACAACAGTACCGACACTGATACTTCACTGTGAGTTGTGAACACCAACAACAGTACTGACACTGATACTTCACTGTGAGTTGTGAACACCAACAACAGTACCGACACTGATACTTCACTGTGAGTTGTGAACACCAACAACAGTACCGACACTGATACTTCACTGTGAGTTGTGAACACCAACAGTACTGACACTGATACTTCACTGTGAGTTGTGAACACCAACAGTACCGACACTGATACTTCACTGTGAGTTGTGAACACCAACAACAGTACCGACACTGATACTTCACTGTGAGTTGTGAACACCAACAACAGTACCGACACTGATACTTCACTGTGAGTTGTGAACACCAACAGTACTGACACTGATACTTCACCGTGAGTTGTGAACACCAACAACAGTACCGACACTGATACTTCACTGTGAGTTGTGAACACCAACAACAGTACCGACACTGATACTTCACTGTGAGCTGTGAACACCAACAACAGTACCGACACTGATACTTCACTGTGAGTTGTGAACACCAACAGTACCGACACTGATACTTCACTGTGAGTTGTGAACACCAACAGTACCGACACTGATACTTCACTGTGAGTTGTGAACACCACGAACAGTACCGACACTGATACTTCACTGTGAGTTGTGAACACCAACAACAGTACCGACACTGATACTTCACTGTGAGTTGTGAACACCAACAGTACCGACACTGATACTTCACTGTGAGTTGTGAACACCAACAGTACCGACACTGATACTTCACTGTGAGTTGTGAACACCAACAGTACTGACACTGATACTTCACTGTGAGTTGTGAACACCAACAGTACCGACACTGATACTTCACTGTGAGTTGTGAACACCAACAGTACCGACACTGATACTTCACTGTGAGTGGTGAACACCAACAGTACTGACACTGATACTTCACTGTGAGTTGTGAACACCAACAGTACCGACACTGATACTTCACTGTGAGTTGTGAACACCAACAACAGTACCGACACTGATACTTCACTGTGAGTTGTGAACACCAACAACAGTACCGACACTGATACTTCACTGTGAGTTGTGAACACCAACAACAGTACCGACACTGATACTTCACTGTGAGTTGTGAACACCAACAACAGTACCGACACTGATAGTTCACTGTGAGTTGTGAACACCAACAACAGTACTGACACTGATAGTTCACTGTGAGTTGTGAACACCAACAGTACCGACACTGATACTTCACTGTGAGTTGTGAACACCAACAACAGTACCGACACTGATACTTCACTGTGAGTTGTGAACACCAACAGTACCGACACTGATACTTCACTGTGAGTTGTGAACACCAACAGTACTGACACTGATACTTCACTGTGAGTTGTGAACACCAACAACGGTACCAACACTAATATTTCACTGCATTTACTCTGAGTTGTGAACACCAAGGACGGTTTTTCGTCCGTCATAAAAACCTGCATGCAGTCGACATCCCTTCTTGACCTGACCCCCTCCCCTCTCACTCTTTCCTCCCCCCCACCCCCTCCACACCCCGGCCAGACAGATGTGACAACAGACAAGTTCTGGACGCTGCCAGAGACACCTGTCGGCAGTCACCTTCAGCAGGTGGGTGGGGTGGGGGCATGAGTGGAGAGGGGGGTGGTCACTTGGCTGCTGACCACTGACACTGCAAGATGCAGGTCCTCTTTTCCTGCTCTGTGTAGGGGTGGAGTGTGGGCGGGATGCGGAGGATGGGGGCGGGGGGGGACAGGGGGTAGATGTGAATAAATATGCTGTAACATTAACATTGTAGATCAAGGTGCAGTGCTGGAATCTGTAAAGTGTGGAAACCTAAAAGCGGACCTTAATCCAATGGCAGACAGTCAGTGAGATGGGGTGACACACTGTGAGATGGGGTGACACACTGTGAGATGGGGTGACACACTGTGAGATGGGGTGACACACTGTGAGATGGGGTGACTGTGAGATGGGGTGACACACTGTGAGATGGGGTGACACACTGTGAGATGGGGTGACACACTGTGAGATGGGGTGACACACTGTGAGATGGGATGACACACTGTGAGATGGGGTGGCACACTGTGAGATGGGGTGGCACACTGTGAGATGGGATGACACACTGTGAGATGGGGTGACACACTGTGAGATGGGGTGACACACTGTGAGATGGGGTGACTGTGAGATGGGGATGACACACTGTGAGATGGGGTGACACACTGTGAGATGGGGTGACACACTGTGAGATGGGGTGACACACTGTGAGATGGGGTGACACACTGTGAGATGGGGTGACACACTGTGAGATGGGGTGACACACTGTGAGATGGGGTGACACACTGTGGGATGGGGTGACACACTGTGAGATGGGGTGGCACACTGTGAGATGGGGTGGTGGCACACTGTGAGATGGGGTGGCACACTGTGAGATGGGGTGACACACTGTGAGATGGGGTGGTGGCACACTGTGAGATGGGGTGACACACTGTGAGATGGGGTGACACACTGTGAGATGGGGTGACTGTGAGATGGGTTGATACACTGTGGGGTGACACACTGTGAGATGGGGTGACACACTGTGAGATGGGGTGACACACTGTGAGATGGGGTGACACACTGTGGAGTGACACTGTGAGATGGGGTGACACACTGTGAGATGGGGTGACACACTGTGAGATGGGGTGACACACTGTGGAGTGACACTGTGAGATGGGGTGACACACTGTGAGATGGGGTGACACACTGTGAGATGGGGTGACACACTGTGGAGTGACACTGTGAGATGGGGTGGAGACACACTGTGAGATGGGGTGACACACTGTGAGATGGGGTGACACACTGTGAGATGGGGTGACACACTGTGAGATGGGGTGACACACTGTGGAGTGACACTGTGAGATGGGGTGGAGACACACTGTGAGATGGGGTGACACACTGTGAGATGGGGTGACACACTGTGAGATGGGGTGGCACACTGTGAGATGGGGTGGAGACACTGTGAGATGGGGTGACACACTGTGAGATGGGGTGGAGACACTGTGAGATGGGGTGACACACTGTGAGATGGGGTGACACACTGTGAGATGGGGTGACACACTGTGAGATGGGGTGACACACTGTGGAGTGACACTGTGAGATGGGGTGGAGACACACTGTGAGATGGGGTGACACTGTGAGATGGGTTGACACACTGTGAGAAGGGGTGACACACTGTGAGAAGGGGTGACACACTGTGGGATGGGGTGACACACTGTGAGAAGGGGTGACACACTGTGAGATGGGGTGATACACTGTGAGATGGGGTGACACACTGTGAGATGTGGTGATACACTGTGAGATAAGGGTGTCACACTGTGGGGTGACACACTGTGAGATGGGGTGACACACTGTGAGATGGGGTGACACACTGTGAGAAGGGGTGACACACTGTGAGAAGGGGTGACACACTGTGAGATAAGGGTGTCACACTGTGGGGTGACACACTGTGAGATGGGGTGACAAGCTGTACACAGTGTTGTGTCATACAGACAGACAGACAGACCTACCTGACTGACAAGCTGTACACAGTGTTGTGTCATACAGACAGACAGACAGACAGACCTGACTGACAAGCTGTACACAGTGTTGTGTCATACAGACAGACAGACAGACAGACCTGACTGACAAGCTGTACACAGTGTTGTGTCATACAGACAGACAGACAGACAGACCTGACTGACAAGCTGTACACAGTGTTGTGTCATACAGACAGACAGACAGACAGACCTGACTGACAAGCTGTACACAGTGTTGTGTCATACAGACAGACAGACAGACCTACTTGACTGACAAGCTGTACACAGTGTTGTGTCATACAGACAGACAGACCTGACTGACAAGCTGTACACAGTGTTGTGTCATACAGACAGACAGACAGACCTGACTGACAAGCTGTATACAGTGTTGTGTCATACAGACAGACAGACAGACAGACAGACAGACCTGACTGACAAGCTGTACACAGTGTTGTGTCATACAGACAGACAGACAGACCTACCTTGGTTTCGATCACTGGAGGAGTTGCTCCCCCTCCCTCGTGATGATCATCCTCGTGGGCATGGTCATGGTCATGTCCGCTTCTCTTCCTTCTGACGTGGTCATGGTCATGGTCATGGTCATCGTCATGACCGTGGTGTGTCCCTGACGCCGCAGCACAAAGAATACTTACAGATTCAACGCGAAATTCTGTCAGTCTGAAGTGCTGCTAATACTCGCGTTGGTCAGGTTCAAGTGTCGTGATGCTTACACAACGTAACGTTCAGATGTATACCCCTGACATGATCTATACAATGATTAAACTCTGCGTGTGTGTGTGTGTGTGTGTGTGTGTGTGTGTGTGTGTGTGTGTGTGTGTGTGTCTATATAGATGTATGTATAATATATGTCCATATCTAATTCTCCACGCACCCTGGTAGAATTGTCCCAGGCCTTGCAGGAAGGCTTGCACGTTGTCTTCAGTTAGCTGCCCCCCACCGCTGACCGAGCTCACCAGCTCCTTCCGGAATTTGCTGACATTCCTGGCCCCTGCATCGGGCTGGAGGGTAGCGCCACACGGGTGCTTCCCCTTGGACAGCATGCCCAGCGTCACCAGGGAGGCGCTCTGGAACTGTTCTTCCGTCAGACCCAGGCTGGAGTTGCCTCCCGTGATGGCGATCAGACCCGCTGTGTCCAGACACTGAAAGCAACACCGCGAGTCCTGGTGCATGAGAGAGATCAGAGAGAGGGAGGGAGAGAGAGAAGTCCTGGTGCATGAGAGACATCAGAGAGAGGGAGGGAGAGAGAGAAGTCCTGGTGCATGAGAGACATCAGAGAGAGGGAGGGAGAGAGAGAAGTCCTGGTGCATGAGAGACATCAGAGAGAGGGAGGGAGAGAGAGAAGTCCTGGTGCATGAGAGACATCAGAGAGAGGGAGAGAGAGAAGTCCTGGTGCATCAGAGAGATCAGAGAGAGAGAAGTCCTGGTGCATGAGAGAGATCAGAGAGAGGGAGGGAGAGAGAGAAGTCCTGGTGCATGAGAGACATCAGAGAGAGGGAGGGAGAGAGAGAAGTCCTGGTGCATCAGAGAGATCAGAGAGAGAGAGGGAGAGAAGTCCTGGTGCATCAGAGAGATCAGAGAGAGAGAAGTCCTGGTGCATGGGAGAGATCAGAGAGAGGGAGGGAGAGAGAGAAGTCCTGGTGCATGAGAGAGATCAGAGAGAGAGAGGGAGAGAAGTCCTGGTGCATCAGAGAGATCAGAGAGAGAGAAGTCCTGGTGCATGAGAGAGATCAGAGAGAGGGAGGGAGAGAAGTCCTGGTGCATGAGAGACATCAGAGAGAGAGAGAGAGAGAAGTCCTGGTGCATCAGAGAGATCAGAGAGAGGGAGAGAGAGAAGTCCTGGTGCATCAGAGAGATCAGAGAGAGGGAGGGAGAGAAGTCCTGGTGCATGAGAGAGATCAGAGAGAGGGAGGAAGAGAAGTCCTGGTGCATCAGAGAGATCAGAGAGAGAGAGGGAGAGAAGTCCTGGTGCATCAGAGAGATCAGAGAGAGAGAAGTCCTGGTGCATGGGAGAGATCAGAGAGAGGGAGGGAGAGAGAGAAGTCCTGGTGCATGAGAGAGATCAGAGAGAGAGAGGGAGAGAAGTCCTGGTGCATCAGAGAGATCAGAGAGAGGGAGAGAGAGAAGTCCTGGTGCATCAGAGAGATGAGAGAGAGAGAAGTCCTGGTGCATGAGAGAGATCAGAGAGAGAGAGGGAGAGAAGTCCTGGTGCATCAGAGAGATCAGAGAGAGAGAAGTCCTGGTGCATCAGAGAGATCAGAGAGAGGGAGGGAGAGAAGTCCTGGTGCATGAGAGAGATCAGAGAGAGAGAAGTCCTGGTGCATCAGAGAGATCAGAGAGAGAGAGGGAGAGAAGTCCTGGTGCATCAGAGAGATCAGAGAGAGAGAGGGAGAGAAGTCCTGGTGCATCAGAGAGATCAGAGAGAGGAGAGAGAGAGAGAAGTCCTGGTGCATCAGAGAGATCAGAGAGAGAGAGGGGGAGAGAAGTCCTGGTGCATCAGAGAGATCAGAGAGAGAGAGAGAGAGGGAGAGAAGTCCTGGTGCATCAGAGAGATCAGAGAGAGGAGAGAGAGAGAGAAGTCCTAGTGCATCAGAGAGATCAGAGAGAGAGAGAGGGGAGAGAGAGAAGTCCTAGTGCATCAGAGAGATCAGAGAGAGAGAGAGAGAGAGAAGTCCTGGTGCATCAGAGAGATCAGAGAGAGAGAGGGGGAGAGAGAGAAGTTCTGGTGCATCAGAGAGAGAGAGGGAGAGAGAGAAGTCCTAGTGCATCAGAGAGATCAGAGAGAGGGAGAGAGAGATGTCCTGGTGCATCAGAGAGATCAGAGAGAGAGAGGGAGAGAAGTCCTGGTGCATCAGAGAGATCAGAGAGAGAGAGAGGGAGGGAGAGAAGTCCTGGTGCATGAGAGAGATCAGAGAGAGGGAGAGAGAGAAGTCTTGGTGCATCAGAGAGATCAGAGAGAGGGAGAGAGAGAAGTCTTGGTGCATCAGAGAGATCAGAGAGAGGGAGAGAGAGATGTCCTGGTGCGTCAGAGAGACACAGAGAGAGGGAGGAAGGGAGAGAGAGAGACAGAGAGAGATGTCCTGGTGCATCAGAGAGATCAGAGAGAGAGAGGGAGAGAAGTCCTGGTGCATCAGAGAGATCAGAGAGAGAGGGAGGGAGGGAGAGAAGTCCTGGTGCATCAGAGAGATCAGAGAGAGGGAGAGAGAGAAGTCCTGGTGCATCAGAGAGATCACAGAGAGAGGGAGAGAGAGAAGTCTTGGTGCATCAGAGAGATCACAGAGAGAGGGAGAGAGAGAAGTCTTGGTGCATCAGAGAGATCAGAGAGAGGGAGAGAGAGATGTCCTGGTGCGTCAGAGAGACACAGAGAGAGGGAGGAAGGGAGAGAGAGAGACAGAGAGAGACAGAGAGAGATGTCCTGGTGCATCAGAGAGATCAGAGAGAGGGAGAGAGAGAAGTCCTGGTGCATCAGAGAGATCAGAGAGAGGGAGAGAGAAGTCCTGGTGCATCAGAGAGATCAGAGAGAGAGAGAGAGAGAAGTCCTGGTGCATCAGAGAGATCAGAGAGAGAGAGAGAGAGATGTCCTGGTGCGTCAGAGAGATCAGAGAGAGACAGAGAGAGGGAGGAAGGGAGAGAGAGAGACAGAGAGAGAGAGATGTCCTGGTGTACAGTTGGCTTTGTTTTCACCGCAGTCACACGTTGGACTGGAGCACTGTTTGAATCTGGAATGTGAAAGTTCAACGACGTTGACTGACATTAGGGACGAAGGGCGGGTTTCATGAGGCGTTCTTTGCAGGGCCAAGTTTGCTTATAGTTGAGCATGTTCCCAAGTATACTGAATTTGTTGGGAACATTCTTAACTATAAGCAAATATAGCGCTGCAAAGTTCACACATGTGACCCATGTAAGAAGCTTAAAGTGTTCATCACAACGCTTGCACAAATAAAAGCCAGGCTGAGGAGTTCACATTCCAAACTCACACACACACCAACATGTCACTACAACCAACCCAACCTTTGGCTGCCCTCACATTCGGCAGTTGAAACTGATTCGTGAATGGTCCGTCACAACACCACAACACATGCACTCCACAATCTGTGTACACAATGGTCCGTCACAACACCCACAACACATTCACTTCACAATCTGTGTACACAATGGTCCGTCACAACACATTCACTCCACAATCTGTGTACACAATGGTCCGTCACAACACATTCACTCCACAATCTGTGTACACAATGGTCCGTCACAACACCACAACACATGTACTTCACAATCTGTGTACACAATGGTCCGTCACAACACCCACAACACATGTACTTCACAATCTGTGTACACAATGGTCCGTCACAACACCACAACACATTCACTCCACAATCTGTGTACACAATGGTCCGTCACAACACCACAACACATGTACTTCACAATCTGTGTACACAATGGTCCGTCACAACACCACAACACATGTACTTCACAATCTGTGTACACAATGGTCCGTCACAACACCACAACACATGTACTTCACAATCTGTGTACACAATGGTCCGTCACAACACATGTACTCCACAATCTGTGTACACAATGGTCCGTCACAACACCACAACACATGTACTTCACAATCTGTGTACACAATGGTCCGTCACAACACCACAACACATGTACTTCACAGTCTGTGTACACAATGGTCCGTCACAACACATGTACTTCACAATCTGTGTACACAATGGTCCGTCACAACACCACAACACATGTACTCCACAATCTGTGTACACAATGGTCCGTCACAACACCACAACACATTCACTCCACAATCTGTGTACACAATGGTCCGTCACAACACCCACAACACATGTACTCCACAGTCTGTGTACACAATGGTCCGTCACAACACATGTACTTCACAATCTGTGTACACAATGGTCCGTCACAACACCACAACACATGTACTCCACAATCTGTGTACACAATGGTCCGTCACAACACCACAACACATGTACTTCACAATCTGTGTACACAATGGTCCGTCACAACACCCACAACACATGTACTTCACAGTCTGTGTACACAATGGTCCGTCACAACACCCACAACACATGTACTTCACAGTCTGTGTACACAATGGTCCGTCACAACACCCACAACACATGTACTTCACAGTCTGTGTACACAATGGTCCGTCACAACACCACAACACATTCACTCCACAATCTGTGTACACAATGGTCCGTCACAACACCCCCAACACATGTACTCCACAGTCTGTGCACACACCCGACAGCAGTGCTGTGCTTTGCACTGTGTTGGGGACGGAGTATATATATATATATATATAAATGTGTGTGTGTGTGTGTGTATGTACGTATACATAATTATACCTATATATGTTTGTATGCATTTAATCCAAAGGTTTTTAACGATGAGTAAGATCCTGCCTGTATGCATATATGTAAGTGCATGTGCCTGAAAGAGTGCTGCCCTTTCGCTTGCCAGCTCATGATATGAATACATGATGGCGTGCTTGCCTGCTTTTTTTTTTTTTTTTTTTTTTTTTTTTTTACTCACTTTGTGTAAACAAAGTGAGTCTATGTTTTAACCCGGTGTTCGGTTGTCTGTGTGTGTGTGTGTGTGTCCGTGTGTCTGTGTGTCCGTGGTAAACTTTAACATTGACATTTTCTCTGCAAATACTTTGTCAGTCGACACCAAACTTGGCATAAAAATAGGACAAATTCAGTTCTTTCCAGTCAGTTTTCAGTTTCAGTTTCAGTTTCAGTTGCTCAAGGAGGCGTCACTGCGCTCGGACAAACCATATACGCTACACCACATCTGCCAAGCAGATGCCTGACCAGCAGCGTAACCCAACGCGCTTAGTCAGGCCTTGAGAAAAAAAAAAAAAAAAAAAAAAAAAGGGGGGGGGGGGGGGAATAAATAATAGATAAGCTTACATAAATAAATAAATAAATAAATAAATAATAATTATAATATAGAAAAAGGTAGTAGTAATAATAATAGTAATACTAATAAAATGATAATAATAAAAAATAAATAAATAAATAAATAAGAAAACAATGGTGATAATTAAGCGAATGAATGTAAAATATGACGACACACATTCACACATACACCCACACATGCATAACGGAAATGCACCAAACATGCAGTTTCACAGATATGAAAGTACAGTCAAATACATATAAACGTACATGAGCTCCAACACACACACACACACACACACACATTACCTTGCCAGTCATCTTGTTTAAAACAATATTGCACCTCTGGGATGGGCACAAAAAAATTTTTAAAAAAAGAAGCCTAATTATATGCAAACTGCATTTACTGTTATATTTATATTTTTTGTATCCTCTAAACTTGGCACTTTGACCTCTTATTCTGACACAACAACAAGAGGAGTCATTATTATCATTTATTGTTCAAACAGGAACTTCTTTTGCTAAGCATGGAATTTTTATTTATTTTGCAAACATTTTGGTGCAGATAGTAAAAAAGGGAAGTTACTCTGTAATTAATGCTAGGGGACTTAATTTATCACAAGTGAGTCTTGAAGGCCTTGCCTCTCTTGTTTTAAATTATTATTGTTTTGTTTTGTCTTCCTGCGTGAGGGTTGGCCTTCATCGCTTTGTTTGTCAGCCAAGTTCAGTCTTGCTGTGCTTGTGCCCCAGCGTTGATACTGCTCGTTCTCTCTCTGTTGACTTCTTTCTCAACCACACGTTTAGTATTCATTTTCTTCACTTTATTTATATCTCAGCTTAGTTTTGTTCAAAACTCATGTATGTTCACGTCTTAACTTCTAGTTATGATGACATCCGTCACATATTCAGTATGTACATGTGTCAGGACAGAACTTTATATCAGATTTTCTTGTTGTCCTGTTCATCGATATCTGTGTTGTACTGTGACATGTTCCCAATAAAATACTGTTTAAACCACACACACACACACACACACACACACACACACACACACACACACACACACACACACACACAATGAGACAGAGACGGAAATAGAGACAGAAAGACAGAGAGACAGAGACAGAAGCAATTCCATTTTGCATAACGATAATACAAATACACTTCAACACGAAGCAACAGATTGTACACTTGTATGTAAAGCAATGCAGTTCAGCACAATTCAACGCAATACGAACAGATTAAATGCGCACGCACGCACGCACACACACACACACACACACACACACACACACACACACACACACACACACACACACACACACACACACACACACACACACACACACACACACGAGTTTGTATATCCCCAAGCCTGGACATAAGTCAGACATCAGCATGGACATCATTGTACTGACGTTGTTGAATGCTAACTGTGAAAATCGTTGAGCAAGTAAACCTATGGCGTACTTTTCTGTTCAAAAACACAGAAATCCGGTATCTTTTATTCTGCTGTCTCCTGTAAGCTTTTAGCGCGTTGGGTTACGCTGCTGGTCAGGCATCTGCTTAGCAGATGTAGTGTAGCGTATATGGATTTGTCCGAACGCAGCGACGCCTCCTTGAGCTACTGATACTGATACTGTATGATTGTGGATGACTCAGACAAAGCCACTGACGCTAGAAAACGACGTGTCCACATGCGTCGGACACAGGAATTGTGGCTCCGTCTTTATTAACATTTATTTCTGAAGTTTGAAGAATAACTCAAGGATTGATTTCCTACTGTCGTTTCCCTCTACTATCCTACACGTTTATCATGATCATTATTATCATTGTGTGTAATAGTAGTAGTAAAGGGACGGACTCACACCAAATATCACCCCCCCCCCCCCACCCCCCTCATATCCTTTTGAGTCACTTCCTGTGAAAATGATGAAGGTTGCCGGCCTTGACCAACTGAGTAATGAATCAAATTTCACAGGATGTCCAGTGCTCATACATGTAATTCAAATATTCACAATGTTTCCAGATCAACGTTAAAAGGAATGTTGACTAACATTCCATAATACAGTTTGACCTGTTTGAAATATATAACACTTTGACTTTTTTTAATATGTAACACTGACTTATCTCAAATATATAACTTTGACTTGTTTTAAATATATAACACTTTGATTTTTGTTCTTGTTTTTTTGTTTGTTTTTTGTTGTTGTTGTTGTTTTTATTGTATAACACTTTGACTTGTTTTTAATATGGAGAACTTTCCCAATAACAAGTAGAGAGGTACACTTTTGACAGCTATAGATTCACCATAGCTGACGTCACTCCCGGATCAAGCATACCGGGCATGATGAATCTACCTGTCATGGCGGCCACTGCTAGCTCCCCCTCACTTCGCGCGCGCGCGCGCGTGTGTGTGTGTGTGTGTGTGTGTGTGTGTGTGTTGGAAGGAAACAGACAGACAGACGGTAAGGGAATGACTGCACGTGATCCATGTAGGAATCTTCTCCAGCCATCCCTGCCTTTACCTGCCACCCCACCTGTCTCTGTCCTTTCCAAGCGCAATAAGAAACACGCGGTGTAACTGCAATGTAAGATGTTTTCTATGACCTGTTCAGTGTCGTCAGGTGATTTCTAAAGGCAGCCACACAAAAGATAACCTTCGTTTGATTTGTTTGACCTCTCACCATCACTCACACCCTCACCCTCACCCCCCCCCTCTCTCTCTCTCTCTCTCTCTCTCTCTCTCTCTCTCTCTCCATGCTTCATTGTCACTGTCTCTCTCAGTCTGTCTCTCCCCCATTTTCTCTCTCCCTCGGTTGTCGTTCGTTCCCGTGGGACAGGAGATGTCAGTTTTATTGCACGTGTCGATGGGACCTAACGATGAGATGATGGTCCTCACTGGACTGTAGAAAGGTGCGGTTCCCACAGACCCCACTTGAAGACGGTACGACAGGCACAGTGAGTGGCTGAAGACAGTACGACAGGCACAGTGAGTGGCTGAAGACAGTACGACAGGCACAGTGAGTGGCTGAAGACGGTACGACAGGCACAGTGAGTGGCTGAAGACAGTACGACAGGCACAGTGAGTGGCTGAAGACGGTACGACAGGCACAGAGAGTGGCTGAAGACAGTACGACAGGCACAGTGAGTGGCTGAAGACGGTACGACAGGCACAGTGAGTGGCTGACACTGACAGTGTGAAGGGTGGAGCTGTTGTGGGGGGCAGTAAAGTCCACTTGTATAATGACGACACTAAACAAGGCATAAAGCTATGTCACAGTCCCAACAATGGTCTGGTCATGTGACTGGCCATACAGTCTGGTCATGTGACAGTCCCTATAGCGGTCTGATCATGTTACAGTCTGGTCATGTGACAGTCCCTATAGTGGTCTGATCATGTGACAGTCTGGTCATGTGACAGGCTCTTATGGAGTCTCCCGTCGGACCGACGGATGAGTAGGCAGGCAGACTTATCTGTCGGTGTGTGTCCTCAAATGTTGCAAGGGAAAACATCTCCAGAAGTTGAGCCCTGCTACCTTCGCTCACGCTTCTCCTTAATGCCCAGCGTTCTCTTGTTTTCAAACGTCTTTATGCCACTTGAACACAGCATCCTCCAGTGAAAGCGGTCAAGGGCATCAGTTTTCCAGGAAGCGATATCTATGTCACAGGCTTTGAGGTTTGTCTTCACGGTGTCTTTGAAGCGCTTGCAGGGTCTTTCAAGTTCGCGGTGGCCTTCCTTCAGCTGGCCATACAAGAGCATCTTCGGGATCCTGTTGTCTGTCATGCGGACAACGTGTCCTGTCCAGCGTAGCTGGCACTGGATCAGCAGGCTTTCATTGCTGGGCAGGCCGCTCCTCTCTAGGACCTGGAGGTTGGAGACACTGTCTTGCCACTTTATGCCGAGGATCTTTCGTAGGCATCTCTGGTGAAACTGCTCAAGTTGTTGAATGTGACGGCGATACGTCGTCCATGTTTCACAGCAGTACAACAAGGTGGTCAGCACAACAGCTCTGTATGTTTTGATTTTGGTGCTGAGCCTGATGCCTTTGTTGTTCCACAGCCTGTTGTTGAGTCTGCCAAAGGCGGAGCTGGCCTTGGCGATGCACAGCGATTACTTCTGCATCAAGGGCTCCGTTGCTGCAAAGGGTGCTGCCCAGGTAGCAAAACTTGTCGACTGACTTGATCTCTGTGTCATTGATCTTGATTGCAGGTGGGGAGGAGGAGGGGGGGGGGACATGTCAGTATTTTCCTGTACTCTCGCCTGCATGCCATCATGGAATGACGCAATCAGCTGGATTAGGCTCTCTGGGCTGCTGAACTTAGGAGGATCTTCCACAGACCATGGCGGTTCACCGTGTCGAAGGCCTGAGTCAGGTCTACAAAGACCATGTGGAGCTCCTTGTTCTGCTCACGGCACTTCTCTTGCATCTGGCGTACGGCAAACACCATGTCACATGTTCCCCTGCCTGAGCGGAAGCCGCACTGTGCTTCAAGGATGACTGTGTTGGAGACATGGTTAACCAGTCTGTTCAGTATGATGCGGGCGAAGATCTTGCCGGCGATGCAGAGGAGAGAGATTCCACGGTGGTTATCGCAGGATGTTTTGTCTCCCTTCCGTTTGTAAATGTGGACAATTGAAGCATCCTTGAAATCCTGGGGGACCTCCCCTCTCTCCCAGATAGACTGGTCAGCTTCAGACGCAGTCATCAGCCTATCGTTTATCCCACGTGGAAGGCTGTCAAGCTGTCATGCAAGTTTGCTTCGTATGGCAAAGCCTACGCCCGAGGTTCTTGGGGTGCCATCTGGCTTCCCAGTGCAGAAGAAGGTGTAGCCCCCTCCAACTTTCTCCAGCTGGGTTCCACTGGCAAACCTGGTTTCACTCAGGGCTGCTATATCCACCTGGTAGCGATCAAGCATTCTGGCAATGAGCGCTGGTCTTTCTGGTCTGGTGGGTGGGTGGGTGGGTTCTCTGTTCGCTTTGTGTGTGGGTGTGGGTGTGTGTGGGGGGGTGTGGAGGGAGGAGGGGGGAGATTGTCTGAATTTGCAATCTGTATTATTGTTTTGGTGTGTAATGCGGGTTTTTTGGTATGTTTTCATGTGCTGTAAAATCCAAGATGGAAACTCTTAAACCCCACTACATGGGGATGTGCGGCATAAAGTACTTCTGTTACTGGCATTGTATGTGTGACTGTAGGAATGTCCCAGGTCTCTGTCTCTGTCTCTCCTCAGTCTGACAAGGAGTTTTATGTGTGACTGGTGGAATGTCCCAGGTCTCTGTCTCTCTGTCTCTGTCTCTCCTCAGTCTGACAAGGAGTTTTATGTGTGACTGGTGGAATGTCCCAGGTCTCTGTCTCTGTCTCTGTCTCTCCTCAGTCTGACAAGGAGTTTTATGTGTCACTGGTGGAATGTCCCAGGTCTCTGTCTCTGTCTCTGTCTCTCCTCAGTCTGACAAGGAGTTTTATGTGTGACTGGTGGAATGTCCCAGGTCTCTGTCTCTCTGTCTCTGTCTCTCCTCAGTCTGACAAGGAGTTTTATGTGTCACTGGTGGAATGTCCCAGGTCTCTGTCTCTGTCTCTGTCTCTCCTCAGTCTGACAAGGAGTTTTATGTGTGACTGTAGGAATGTCCCAGGTCTCTGTCTCTCTGTCTCTGTCTCTCCTCAGTCTGACAAGGAGTTTTATGTGTGACTGTAGGAATGTCCCAGGTCTCTGTCTCTCTGTCTCTGTCTCTCCTCAGTCTGACAAGGAGTTTTATGTGTGACTGGTGGAATGTCCCAGGTCTCTGTCTCTCTGTCTCTGTCTCTCCTCAGTCTGACAAGGAGTTTTATGTGTGACTGTAGGAATGTCCCAGGTCTCTGTCTCTCTGTCTCTGTCTCTCCTCAGTCTGACAAGGGGTTTTATGTGTGACTGGTGGAATGTCCCAGGTCTCTGTCTCGCTGTCTCTGTCTCTGTCTCTCCTCAGTCTGACTAGGGGCTGGGCCCTGACATGAGGTCCCCATCTGGTCACGTGTTGTCCTCCACTTGTCACGTGATCCGTGGTCAGTCCTGACGAGTGTGTGGCTTTGTCCCTCATCTGTCCGCCTGTCTGTCTGTCCGCCTGTCTGTCTGTCCGCCTGTCTGTCCGCCTGTCTGTGTGTCCGCCTGTCTGTCCGCCTGTCTGTCTGTCTGTCTGTCTGTCCGCCTGTCTGTCTGTCTGTCTGCCTGTCTGTCCGCCTGTCTGTCTGTCTGTCTGTCTGTCCGCCTGTCTGTCTGTCCGCCTGTCTGTCTGTCTGTCTGTCCGCCTGTCTGTCTGTCTGTCTGCCTGTCTGTCCGCCTGTCTGTTTGTCTGTCTGTTTGTCTGTCTGTCCGCCTGTCTGTCCGCCTGTCTGTCTGTCTGTCCGCCTGTCTGTCTGTCTGTCTGCCTGTCTGTCCGCCTGTCTGTTTGTCTGTCTGTCTGCCTGTCTGTCCGCCTGTCTGTCTGTCTGTCCGCCTGTCTGTCCGCCTGTCTGTCTGTCTGTCCGCCTGTCTGTCCGCCTGTCTGTCTGTCTGTCTGTCCGCCTGTCTGTCTGTCTGTCTGTCCGCCTGTCTGTCCGCCTGTCTGTCTGTCTGTCTGTCTGCCTGTCTGTCCGCCTGTCTGTCTGTCTGTCCGCCTGTCTGTCCGCCTGTC
Organism: Babylonia areolata; assembly: GCF_041734735.1. Lineage (NCBI taxonomy): Eukaryota > Metazoa > Mollusca > Gastropoda > Neogastropoda > Buccinidae > Babylonia > Babylonia areolata. Next base: position 35,191,322 of record NC_134890.1, on the reverse strand, counting down.
TGTCCGCCTGTCTGTCTGTCTGTCTGTCCGCCTGTCTGTCCGCCTGTCTGTCTGTCTGTCTGTCCGCCTGTCTGTCTGTCTGTCCGCCTGTCTGTCTGTCTGTCTGTCCGCCTGTCTGTCTGTCCGCCTGTCTGTTTGTCTGTCTGTTTGTCTGTCCGCCTGTCTGTCCGCCTGTCTGTCTGTCTGCCTGTCTGTCCGCCTGTCTGTCCTGTCTGTCTGTCTGTCTGTCCGCCTGTCTGTCTGTCTGTCTGTCCGCCTGTCTGTCTGTCTGTCCGCCTGTCTGTCTGTCCGCCTGTCTGTTTGTCTGTCTGTTTGTCTGTCTGTCCGCCTGTCTGTCCGCCTGTCTGTCTGTCTGCCTGTCTGTCCGCCTGTCTGTCCGCCTGTCTGTCTGTCCGTCTGTCTGTCTGTCCGCCTGTCTGTCTGTCTGTCTGTCCGCCTGTCTGTCTGTCTGTCCGCCTGTCTGTCTGTCTGTCTGTCCGCCTGTCTGTCTGTCCGCCTGTCTGTCTGTCTGTCCGCCTGTCTGTCTGTCTGTCCGTCTGTCTGTCTGTCTGTCTGTCCGCCTGTCTGTCTGTCCGTCTGTCTGTCTGTCCGCCTGTCTGTCTGTCTGTCTGTCCGCCTGTCTGTCTGTCTGTCCGCCTGTCTGTCTGTCTGTCTGTCCACCTGTCTGTCTGTCTGTCTGTCTCTCTGTATGCACTTCACCAAAGCCCATGAACAAATGGGTCCCTCGTCCCCCCCCCTCTCTCTCTCTCTCTCTCTCTTATCATCTTCTACCAGTAAATAAAACAAATTCAACCATGGTCAATACAACATCAACTGTTTCGATAGGGCATATTAATAGTTTGCTTTCTCTATTACTCTAAGGATGTAAATCTGAAGGTGTGGCCATCGTGTGTGTGTGTGTGTGTGTGTGTGTGTGTGTGTGTGTGTGTGTGTATGTGTACATGTGTGAAAGAGAGAGAGAGATAACCAACCGGATGTTTTCCTAACTAGAGACAGACAGACAGACAGACAAACAGACAGAGAACAATAATAAACCGGTTGTTTTTCCTGACATCCGGGACATCTCACCTGCTAAAACAGGATGTGCAAAAAGAGACCTGTGGCGATCTGTGCACGGATACAAAGGGACTGTAGTGTAGGTGACATTGCTTTATTCAGGATTATTATTATCATCATTGTCATGATGATGATGATGATTATGATGATGGTGATTATGAGGCGGATGGAAAGGACTATCATCATCAACATCATTATCATTATTAGTTTATCATCATCATTTACATTATTATTACTACACACATATTACTCATGTCATCAATTCTTCCTTGCTGTCTGGTTGTTTCCCTGAAAGCTTCAAGTCTGCTGTTGTACGTCCACTCATCAAGAAACCATCTTTGGATCATAATTGTTTGAAAAATTATCGACCTGTCTCTAATCTGTCATTTTTATCAAAACTGCTAGAAAAGATCATATTGTCTCAGCTCTTAGCTCATCTGGAGCAGAATGGTTTACTTAATTCCCACCAGTCAGCTTATAGACGTGGTCATAGTTGCGAAACAGCCCTTCTTAGAATAGTGAATGATTTGCTTTTGGGATTTGATGAGGATAAGATATCTGTTCTCGCTCTCTTAGATTTGTCAGCAGCTTTTGACACTATCGACCACTCTATCCTCTTGAACAGACTTAAAACTTCCTTTGGTATTCGTGACACTGCACTAGCATGGATCACGTCTTACCTGTCAGATCGTACACAGAAAGTGTGTGTAAATGGTACATACTCTAGAGTATCTGCCTTGAAATATGGTGTCCCACAAGGGTCCGTCCTAGGTCCTGTTCTTTTCGTGCTGTATGCGGCTCCTGTGTCGGATGTCATCAGTCATCATGCGATGTCGCATGAGAGCTTTGCTGATGACACACAACTTTATCAGTCGGCTTCCATAGCTGAATTTGATGCACTGGTGACTCAAACACAGGAGTGCATTGCTGGCCTAAAGGACTGGATGACTCTCAACAAGCTGCAATTAAATGATGATAAGACTGAATTTATGATAACCTGTCCAAAGAAGTTTCGTCAACATCCTTCCTTTCCTGACTCTGTTCTGATCAATAGCACACCTGTTTCACTTTCTCCCTCTGTTCGCAGTCTTGGTGTAATCCTGGACCAGTCTCTTTCCTTCCAACAGCACATTTCGAATATCTGTAAAGTTGCCTATTTGGAACTGCGTAGAATCAGCTCTATCCGCCACTATCTCTCAACCGATGCAACCAAGACACTTGTATGCTCTCTGGTTCTCTCAAGATTGGATTACTGCAACTCTCTTTTGGCCGGCCTTCCCAAATACCTGTTAGACAGACTCCAACGAATTCAGAATAACGCTGCCAGACTCATTTGCAGAGCTTCTAAATTTGACCATGTTTCTCCTCTCCTTCAGTCTCTCCACTGGTTGCCTGTTTCTGATCGAATAGACTATAAGCTATCCACTCTGACCTTTTCTGCAGTCAACGGATCTGGCCCCAAGTATCTTTCTGAACTCATCCATATCTATACCCCGTCTCGCCAGCTCCGTTCTTCCTCTGATACTCGACTTCTCAGGATACCTCACGTCAGAAGTAAGACCTATGGACACAGATCGTTTTCTTTTCAATCGCCAAAGACGTGGAACAAGCTCCCTGATAACCTCCGTCATTCTGATTCCCTCGCATCTTTTAAATCTCGTCTCAAAACTCACCTTTTCCCTCAGCAATAAGTTCAGTTGTGGCAGGCCCACAACTACATGCATGTATATGAATGTGTATTGTGTGTGCGTGTGTTTATGTAAGTATGTGCCTGCCTATGTGTGTGTATGTGTTAGGGTAGCTGTTAGATACACATCTATGTTAAAATGTATGTATGCAGTGTGTGTGTGTGTGCGTGCGTGCGTGCGTGTGTGTGTGTGTGTGTGTGTGTGTGTGTGTGTGTGTGTGTGTGTGTGTGTGTGTGTGTGTGTGGTCACATTTTGGTGTGTGTATGTAACATAGATATAATGTTTTATGTTATCAAAAGCGTTTTTGTAAAGCACCTAGAGCAGATTTCTGGATAGTGTGCTATATAAGTATCCATTATTATTATTATTATTATTATTATCATTATCATTACTGTTATTGACCAGTTGTAGTAGTAGTAGTAGTAGCAGTAGTAGAATTATTGTTATATTTCAGATTACTGTTATTCTTGTTGGTATTGTTCTTCCAAGTGATGGTGACAGGTTCCCAGATAAAGAAAGAAAGAAAGAAAGAAAGCCAACACCAAGACAAACCCAATCTCTCTTCACTCACCAGGTGGTGGTGACAGGTTCCCAGATAAAGAAAGAAAGGAAGGAAGGAAGAAAGAAAGAAAGAAAGAAAGCCGACACCAAGACAAACCCACCCTCTCTTCACTCACCAGGTGGTGGGGACAGCTGTCCAGTTCTGTCTCAGCCTCCAGTGACGTCACAGCGGACCCGTTGTGGACACAGGACAGGGTCGACAGGACGCTGTCTACATAGTGCTCCAGGCTGGCCGGGGGGAGGATGGGGGGTGTGCCCGTCACGTTGTACCGCTCCAACACCTCGTGGAACACATCAAGGGGGGCACCCCCCTCCCCGGCCACCTGACACACCCAGGTGAAGAACACCACGGCCAGCAGGGCACGCACCCCGCCCCGCACCCCCATGTCCAGCCCCTGCCTGTCTGGACACGCACTGGTCACACCCACACACCCAGGCGTTGACCAGCACCGACAGACGTGGAGCAGTCTGGTGACCAGTTCTTCAGGGCAGTGCCTCAAAAACTCCACAGATCTGAGGGAGGAAGGTGACGACGTGTGACACTGCCGTCAACAATCTGTATACTGTGACGCCTTTAGCTGAGAGAAGAAGGTAACAACTTGTGACACTGCCGTCAACAATCTGTATACTGTGACGCCTTTAGCTGAGAGAAGAAGGTAACAACTTGTAACACTGTCGTCAACAATCTGTATAACAACTTAACACTGTCGTCAACAATCTGTATAACAACTTGTAACACTGTCGTCAACAATCTGTATATTGTGACGCCTTGAAGTGAGAGAAGAAGGTAACAACTTGTAACACTGTCGTCAACAATCTGTATACTGTGACGCCTTGAAGTGAGAGAAGAAGGTAACAACTTGTAACACTGTCGTCAACAATCTGTATACTGTGACGCCTTGAAGTGAGAGAAGAAGGTAACAACTTGTAACACTGTCGTCAAGAATCTGTATACTGTGACGCCTAGAGCTGAGGACGACAGAGATAAGCCGTGTTTCATGTAACAAGAGGTGAATGTAGACTGTGGGCTGACGGAGTCTATGTCAAGCAGGTCTGGCCCTCACAGCACTGACAAGGGGGGGGGGGGGGGAGGGGAGTGGCTGCACGGCAGCAATCTGATTGGTGGACAGTTACACCGTCCCCACCGTCATAGCTTGGCATGCGGAACAGACCCAGTCACACATACACACACACACACACACACACACACACACACACAGAGTCACACACACACGCGCGCGTGCACATACGCACACATACACACACGTGTGTCTCTGTCTCTCTTTGTCTGTAAATATATACATATATATACACACAATTGAACTTACATAAGATAACAACTAGCACCACACACCAACAAAGAGTGTTGTATTATACAGACAGTTGTCAGTTCAAAGAGAAGAAGAAAAAAGAAAAAGAAGAAAAAAAAAAACATTCAACATACTTACAAGTTATATGCATACATATATTCGAGATAGACGGTGAAACACACTCCAGCGCTTCATACGCATACAACCATATATGATATGTGCAGTGTGTGTGTGTGTGTGGTGTGTGTGTGTGTGTGTGTGTGTGTGTGTGTGTGTGTGTGTGGATGCGCTCGCGCACGCATGCGTATCCGTCCTTCAATTTCAATTGTAGTTGTACTGATGCTGGTGCGGACTGACCCATATAAACAGAAAAGGAAAAGGAGAAAATAAAGTAAAATTCCTGATGCACATTTAACCCTTCACTGGACTTGTGACTGACTCTGTGTGTGTGTGTGTGTGTGTGTGTGTGTGTGTGTGTGTATCTGTGTGTGCGTGTGTCACTCTGTGTGTGTGTGTGTGTGTGTGGATGCGCTCGCGCACGCATGCGTATCCGCCCTTCAATTTCAATTGTAGTTGTACTGATGCTGGTGCGGACTGACCCATATAAACAGAAAAAGAAAAGGAGAAAATAAAGTAAAATTCCTGATGCACATTTAACCCTTCACTGGACTTGTGACTGACTCTGTGTGTGTGTGTGTGTGTGTGTGTGTGTGTGTATCTGTGTGTGCGTGTGTCACTCTGTGTGTGTGTGTGTGTGTCTGTGGCTGTGTGTCTTTGTGTGTCTGTGTCTGTGTGTCCGATTAAAGCACGTCTTTGTGTGAAGGGTGGGGGTGGGGAGGGGTGGGGGAGGGGGCAGGCAGAGAGACAGGAGGTATAAATCACGAACACTGGAAACAGAATAGCTCCACTGCATCCTGTTGTCCGCGTCTCTCTGTCGCGCACACACACACACACACACACACACACACACTGTGTTCAAGAAAAATATGAAAAATCTTATTAACTGTCCAAAAGATGAACAATAATACAAATATATATCTGTTAGTTACCAAATTCATGATTTGTGAAATGTTTTGTATATGCCTTTGGTGTTGTAAGAGGATGTATGTGTATGCGAAACGGGATGTGTTGTAAATGCTAATGTGTATTTCATTTTCGCACGATTCGTGTACGCATGTAACTGTATTTCTAGTACTGTTGTGTGTTTTGTTCTATGTATCTTCCTACTCTTTCTCTTCTTTTTTTCAAATGGCTTGATGTATATAAAAAAAAAAAATTTTAAGCAGTCGTTGCTTATTCAATTACCAACTTGAAATAAAATTTTTGACTTGACTTGACACACTGTTCCAATTTTCTGCTCATCACACCACCTCCCAACCCCTCCTACTTCCTGCTTGTACACAACCCCAGCGGGCCATTTGAGACACGGGAAAAGTGCGCTGTTTATTCAGCCAGGTCCGAGGGACTGCGCAGATATGTAATCCATATAGGCAGTGTGGAACAAAGGCAGCAGTGTGCACACCCCAGGGGTCGTCACGCAGGTAAATCAACCTGTCCCTGGATTGTGGGTACCTGCTGTCTACCTGAGTGCAACACGTGGGAAATCGGTGTACACTTGTTTTTCTTGAGGCGTGCCGGAAGCCGCGGCTTGGTTTCAGTGTTGCTTGGACAAACGCATTTAATACACCGAGACGGTGCAGGGAAGGGGTGGATGTTGTTGTTGTTGTTGTTTACTGGGTGACAAAGAACAGTGGGGCAGGGAAGGGGTGGATGTTGTTGTTGTTTACTGGGTGACAAAGAACAGTGGTGCAGGGAAGGGGTGGATGTTGTTGTTGTTGTTGTTTACTGGGTGACAAAGAACAGTGGTGCAGGGAAGGGGTGGATGTTGTTGTTGTTTACTGGGTGACAAAGAACAGTGGGGCAGGGAAGGGGTGGATGTTGTTGTTGTTGTTGTTTACTGGGTGACAAAGAACAGTGGGGCAGGGAAGGGGTGGATGTTGTTGTTGTTGTTGTTTACTGGGTGACAAAGAACAGTGGTGCAGGGAAGGGGTGGATGTTGTTGTTGTTGTTGTTTACTGGGTGACAAAGAACAGTGGGGCAGGGAAGGGGTGGATGTTGTTGTTGTTGTTGTTTACTGGGTGACAAAGAACAGTGGTGCAGGGAAGGGGTGGATGTTGTTGTTGTTTACTGGGTGACAAAGAACAGTGGGGCAGGGAAGGGGTGGATGTTGTTGTTGTTTACTGGGTGACAAAGAACAGTGGGGCAGGGAAGGGGTGGATGTTGTTGTTGTTTACTGGGTGACAAAGAACAGTGGGGCAGGGAAGGGGTGGATGTTGTTGTTGTTTACTGGGTGACAAAGAACAGTGGTGCTACACACCCCTACTACACCCCCACCACTACTACCACCACTACTACACACCCACTACTACTACCTCCCACGACTACTACCACCCCCCACCACTACTACCACATCCCCCACCACTACTACCACCCCCCACCACTACTACACCCCCACTACTACCACCTCCCACCACTACTACCACCCCCCACCACTACTACCACCCCCCACCACTACTACCACCCCCCACCACTACTACACCCCCACTACTACCACCTCCCACCACTACTACCACCCCCCACCACTACTACCACCCCCCACCACTACTACACCCCCACTACTACCACCCCCCACCACTACTACACCCCCACTACTACCACCCCCCACCACTACTACCACCCCCACTACTACCACCCCCCACCACTACTACACCCCCACTACTACCACCCCCCACCACTACTACCACCTCCCCCCCACTACTACCACCCCCACTACTACCACCCCCACCACTACTACACCCCCCACTACTACCACCCCCCCACCACTACTACCACCCCCACTACTACCACCCACCACCACTACTACACCCCCACTACTACCACCCCCCACCACTACTACACCCCCACTACTGCCACCCCCCACCACTACTACCACCTCCCCCCCCACTACTACCACCCCCACTACTACCACCCCCCACCACTACTACACCCCCACTACTACCACACCCCACCACTACTACCACCTCCCCCCCACTACTACCACCCCCACTACTACCACCCCCCACCACTACTACACCCCCACTACTACCACCCCCCACCACTACTACCACCCCCCACCACTACTACCACCCCCACTACTACCACCCACCACCACTACTACACCCCCACTACTACCACCCCCCACCACTACTACCACCCCCCACCACTACTACCACCCCCACTACTACCACCCACCACCACTACTACACCCCCACTACTGCCACCCCCCACCACTACTACCACCCCCACCACTACTACACCCCCACTACTACCACCCCCACCACTACTACACCCCCTACCACTACTACACCCCCACTACTACCACCCCCCACCACTACTACCACCCCCCACCACTACTACACCCCCCACGACTACCACCCCCCACCACTACTACCACCCCCCACCACTACTACAACCCCCACTACTGCCACCCCCCACCACTACTACCACCCCCCACCACTACTACACCCCCACTACTACCACCCCCCCACCACTACTACACCCCCACTACTACCACCCCCCACCACTACTACCACCTCCCACCACTACTACCACCCCCCCACCACTACTACACCCACCACCACTACTACCACCCCCCACCACTTCTACACCCCCACTACTACCACCCCCCACACTACTACCTACACCCACTACTACCACCCCCACTACTACCACCCCTCCCACCCCCCACCCCTACTACACCCCCACTACTACCACCCCCACCACTACTACCACCTCACCCACCACTACTACACCCCCACTACTACCACCCCCCACCACCACCACCCCACCCCCCTACTACTACACCCCCACTACTACCACACCCCACACACTACACACCCCCACCACTACTACCACCCCACACCTACCACCCCCACCTACTACCACCCCCACTACTACCACCCCCACCACTACCTACACCCCCCACTACTACCACCCCTCACACTACTACACCCCCACTACACCCCCCAACACCACCCACCACTACTACCACCCCCCCCACCACTTACACCACCCCCACCACTACTCACCCCCACTACTACCACCCCCCACTACTACTACCCACCACACCCCACCACTACTACACCCCCACCAACACTCCACCCCCACCACTACTACCTACCCCCCACTACACTCTACCACCCCCACCACTACTACACCCCCACTACTACCACCCCCACCACACTACACACCCCCACTACTACCACCCCACCACTACTACACCCCCTACCACCCCCACACTACTACCACCCCCACCACTACTACCACCCCACCACACTACACCCCCACTACTACCACCCCCACCACTACTACCACCCCTCACCCCACACTCACCCCCACCACTACTACACCCCCACTACTACCACCCCCCCACCACTACTACTACCACCCCCACCACTACTACACCCCCACTACCACCCCACCACTACTACCCCCCACCACCACTACCACCCCCACCACTACTACACCCCACTACTACCACCCCCCACTACTACCACCCCCACACTAACACCCCACCACTACTACCCCCCACTACTACACCCCCACTACTACCCCCCACATACTACCACCCACCCACTACTACCCCCCACTACTACACCCCACTACTACCCCCACCACTACTACCACCCCACCACTACGACCACCCCCACCACTACTACACCCCCCACTACTACCACCCCTCACCACTACTACACCCCCACTACTACCACCCCCCACCACCTACTTACCACCCCACTACTAACCACCCCACCACTACTACCACCCCACTACTACCTACCCCCCACCACTACTACACCCCCACTACTACCAACGCCCCCACCACTACTGTGCCACCACCCCACCACTACTACCACCCCCCACACACTACTACCCCACTACTACCACCCACCACATACCACCCTCAACACTACTACCACCCCCCACCACTACTACCACCACTACTACACCCCCACTACTACCTACCCACACCACTACTACCACCCCCCACCACTACTACCACCCCCCACTCACTACTCTGCCTACCCCCACCACTAACTACCACCCCCCCCAACCACTACTACCACCTCCCACCACTTACTACCACACCCCCCACCACTACTACCACCCCCACCACTACTACCACCCCCCACCACTACTACCACCACCCCCACCACTACTACCACCCCCACCACTACTACCACCCCCCCACCACTACTACCACCCCCCACCACTACTACACCCCCCACTACTACCACCCCCCCCACCACTACTACCACCCCCACCACTTCTACACCCCCACTACTACCACCCCCCACCACCACTACTACCACCCCCACCACTTCTACACACCCCCACTACTACCACCCCCCACCACCACTACTACCCCCCACCCACCACTACTACACCCCCACTACTACCACCCCCACTAACTACAACCCCCCACCACTACTACCACCCCCCACCACTACTACCACCCCCACCACTACTACAACCCCCCACCACTACTACCACCCCCCACTACTACCACCCCCCCCACCACTACTACCACCCCCCACCACTACTACCACCCCCACCACTACTACCACCCCCCACCACTACTACCACCCCCACCACTACTACCACCCCACCACTACTACCACCCCCACTACTACCACCCCCACTACCACCCCCCACCACTACTACCACCCCCCACCACTACTACCACCCCCACCACTACTACCACCCCCCACCACTACTACCACCCCCACCACTACTACACCCCCACTACTACAACCCCCCACCACTGCTACAGCCACCACCACTACCACACCCCCACTACTACAACCCCCCACCACTGCTACAGCCACCACCACTACTACACCCCCACTACTACAACCCCCCACCACTGCTACAGCCACCACCACTACCACACCCCCACTACTACCAGGAGTGATGGCCTAGAGGTGACGCGTCCGCCTAGGAAGCGAGAAAATCTGAGCGCACTGGTTCGAATCACGGCTCAGCCGTCGATATTTTCTTCCCCTCCACTAGACCTGGTCTGGACGCTAGTCATTCGGATGAGACGATAAACCGAGGTCCCGTGTGCAGCATGCACTTTGCGCACGTAAAAGAACCCACGGCAACAAAAGGGTTGTTCCTGGCAAAATTCTGTAGAAAAATCCACTTTGACAAGAAAAACAAATAAAACTGCACGCAGGAAAAATTACAAAATCAAGGGAGGCAAGGCCTTCAAGACTCACTTGTGATACACTTTAAAAAAAATCTAATCGTTAAAATGTGTTCTGTATTTGTTATTATGAAGCTTTGGGTTAAAAAAAAATTATTAAAAAAAAAAAAGAAGTCCTTACCAGATTCGAAGCCCGCATGTTCGTGTGAGAAGAAACTGTCCTACCCATTACACTATCGTGGCTCCTTTACTGACGTTCTAAAATGTAATATTTGAACATACTTTTTTAAAGGCCGATAAATCAATTGCGGTATTCGCAGTGAGAACGCTGTTTAACCCTCTCCATACGAACGGCGAAAGAGACGACGTTAACAGCGTTTCACCCCAATTACCATCATCAAAATATTGCGAGAGGAACGCTCTTATACTGAAGAGGTGAATGTTGACAAAGAATGCCACAATTCTGACGACGGAAGCTAAAGGCTGGGTCATTCAGACACCCACTGGACATCCGATGGGTCTGTGTAGAGGAGAAGAGAGGACTGGCCGTACTGAGTGAGTTAAATCATATTATTCTGGTGTATCTTGGGCATTCAAAAAATCTTTACTGCCTCTTTGAAACTGTCCTTGTACCATTCCCTTTGTCTACTGTCTCTTTGAAACTGTCCTTGTACCATTTCCTTTGTCTACTGTCTCTTTGAAACTGTCCTTGTACCAGTCCCTTTGTCTACTGCCTCTTTGAAACTGTCCTTGTACCAGTTCCTTTGTCTACTGTCTCTTTGAAACTGTCCTTGTACCAGTTCCTTTGTCTACTGTCTCTTTGAAACTGTCCTTGTACCATTCCCTTTGTCTACTGTCTCTTTGAAACTGTCCTTGTACCATTCCCTTTGTCTACTGTCTCTTTGAAACTGTCCTTGTACCAGTTCCTTTGTCTACTGTCTCTTTGAAACTGTCCTTGTACCATTCCCTTTGTCTACTGTCTCTTTGAAACTGTCCTTGTACCAGTTCCTTTGTCTAATGTCTCTTTGAAACTGTCCTTGTACCATTCCCTTTCTCTACTGTCTCTTTGAAACTGTCCTTGTACCAGTTCCTTTGTCTACTGTCTCTTTGAAACTGTCCTTGTACCAGTCCCTTTGTCTACTGTCTCTGTGAAACTGTCCTTGTACCAGTTCCTTTGTCTACTGTCTCTGTGAAACTGTCCTTGTACCAGTTCCTTTGTCTACTGTCTCTGTGAAACTGTCCTTGTACCAGTTCCTTTGTCTACTGTCTCTTTGAAACTGTCCTTGTACCAGTTCCTTTGTCTACTGTCTCTTTGAAACTGTCCTTGTACCATTTCCTTTGTCTACTGTCTCTTTGAAACTGTCCTTGTACCAGTTCCTTTGTCTACTGTCTCTTTGAAACTGTCCTTGTACCATTTCCTTTGTCTACTGTCTCTTTGAAACTGTCCTTGTACCATTCCCTTTGTCTACTGTCTCTTTGAAACTGTCCTTGTACCAGTTCCTTTGTCTACTGTCTCTTTGAAACTGTCCTTGTACCAGTTCCTTTGTCTACTGTCTCTTTGAAACTGTCCTTGTACCAGTTCCTTTGTCTACTGTCTCTTTGAAACTGTCCTTGTACCATTTCTTTACCGAAAAATTCGCTTTGTTTTCTTTCCTTTTAGATACATTGTATTTATAGTTTTTTGGTAGGGGGTTGGGGGTTGAGGATGCACAGAAAATGGAAATCCGTGACAAAGCAAACAGGATCCTGAATGTGTAACATTGACTCCCCTTGGTTCACGTGGTGGTGGTGTGTTGGGGGGGGGGGGGGGGGGTCTCTCTGGAGGCCAGGGAAAATGTGGACATCAGCAGTCAATGCAGTGCAGTTAAACCGTTCTTGGTGTGGTGTTCTTTCTCACCCATCTGTCTTTTTTGTTGTTCTCTTTTTCTTCCTTTCTTTCTTTCCTCTCCTTCCTTTACTCTTTCTTTCTTTTGCTAACTCTTCATTTCTTATTTCTCCCTGTCTCGCTAACCTCATTTCTTCCTCTTTTCTTTCTGTCTATCTCTCGCTGACGCTTCATTTTTTTTCTTTCTTTCTTTCTTCCTGTCTATCTTTCGCTAAACCCTCAATTCATCCTTCTTTCTTTCTGTCTATCTCTCGCTAACGCTTCATTAATTCTTTCTTTCTGTCTATCTCTCGCTAACGCTTCATTAATTCTTTCTTTCTGTCTATCTCTCGCTAACGCTTCATTAATTCTTTCTTTCTTTCTGTCTATCTCTCGCTAACGCTTCATTAATTCTTTCTTTCTGTCTATCTCTCGCTAACGGTTCATTAATTCTTTCTTTCTGTCTATCTCTCGCTAACACTTCATTTCTTCTTTCTGTCTGTCTATCTCTCGCTAACGCTTCATTAATTCTTTCTTTCTTTCTGTCTATCTCTAGCTAACGCTTCATTAATTCTTTCTTTCTGTCTATCTCTCGCTAACGCTTCATTTCTTCTTTCTGTCTGTCTATCTCTCGCTGACACTTCATTAATTCTTTCTTTCTTTCTGTCTATCTCTCGCTAACGCTTCATTTCTTCTTTCTTTCTGTCTGTCTATCTCTCGCTAACGCTTCATTAATTCTTTCTTTCTTTCTGTCTATCTCTCGCTAACGCTTCATTTCTTCTTTCTTTCTGTCTGTCTATCTCTCGCTAACGTTTCATTAATTCTTTCTTTCTTTCTGTCTATCTCTCGCTAACGCTTCATTAATTCTTTCTTTCTGTCTATCTCTCGCTAACGCTTCATTAATTCTTTCTTTCTTTCTGTCTATCTCTCGCTAACGCTTCATTAATTCTTTCTTTCTTCCTGTCTATCTTTCGCTAACCACTCATTTCATCCTTCTTTCCTTCTGTCTCGTTAACCCGTCATTTATTTTTTCTTTCTTTCTGTCTTTCAGTCCCTTCATTTGTCCTCCTGTCTGTCTGTCTGGCCCAGACAAAGTTCGCTACTCGGATGTCCTGGGCCTATCAGAAGAAGACAGAAGCAAACTGTTCAATGGATATTACAGCAGTTTCCACAACGCACATGTGCCGGAGGATTAGACACACAGCTTGTTGGAACCCATACCAAAACCTGGGATTAGACACACAGCTTGTTGGAACCCATACCAAAACCTGGGATTAGACACACAGCTTGTTAGAACCTATACCAAGACCTGGGATTAGACACACAGCTTGTTGGAACCCATACCAAAACCTGGGATTAGACACACAGTTTGTTAGAACCTATACCAAGACCTGGGATTAGACACACAGCTTGTTAGAACCCATACCAAGACCTGGGATTAGACACACAGCTTGTAAGAACCTATACCAAGACCTGGGATTAGACACACAGCTTGTTAGAACCCATACCAAAACCTGGGATTAGACACACAGCTTGTTAGAACCCATACCAAGACCTGGGATTAGACACACAGCTTGTTAGAACCCATACCAAAACCTGGGATTAGACACACAGCTTGTTGGAACCCATACCAAGACCTGGGAAGGACCATCGTCAGGTATGCGGCTACTGGATCCTATGGGTGTGGGATGGGGGTGGGTTGGGGGGGTGTTGTAAAAGCCAGGGACATTCTCTCCCCTTGGTTGATGTGTGTGTGTGTGTGGGGGGGGGGGTGCTGGCTGTAAAGACCAGGGACATTCTCTCCCCTTGTTTGAAGTGTGGGAGGGAGAGGGGAGCGGGGCGGAGGGGGGGGGGGGGGTCTGTAAAGACCAGGGACATTCTCTCCCCTTGGTTGATGTGTGAGTGTGGGGGGGGGGGGCATTGTGGGGGGATGGCTGTAAAAACTAGGGACATTCTCTCCCCTTGGTTGATGTGGGGTGGGGGAGGTTGTGGGGGGATGGCTGTAAAGACCAGGGACATTCTCTCTCCTTGGTTGATGTGGGGTGGGGGTGGGGGAGGTTGTGGGGGGATGGCTGTAAATACTAGGGACATTCTCTCCCCTTGGTTGATGTGGGGTGGGGGTGGGGGAGGTTGTGGGGGGATGGCTGTAAAGACCAGGGACATTCTCTCCCCTTGGTTGATGTGGGGTGGGGGTGTGGGTGGGGGTGCTGGCTGTAAAGACCAGCGACATTCTCTCCCCTTGGTTGATGTGTGAGGTTCCGTGTGAAGTATGCACTTAAATCAATGTAAACGAACCCACGGCAACAAAACGTGTTGTCCCTGGTAAAATTCGGAAGAGAAAATCACTTTGACCGGAAAACTGATATACTTGCAGGCAAAGAAAAGGTGGCACTTATTGTTGCCATGCGATCTCACTGCAGAGAGCTGCCCAAATTTCACACAGAGCAATCCGTAATAAAGTACAATACAATTGCTGCAGGGATTATAGCACAAAATGGTTCAACGATGTTATCAAAACATATGTTATATGTGTACAGGTAAGTTTTCATTCAACTTTTAATCCAACTGTTTGACGAAAATGGCGACCATGTGTTGTTTGTTGTTGTCAGTGCTCCACGATAGCTGAAGGGGCAGAACACGCTGTTCACTGCTCAGTGAATGACAGCAACAGCTGAACTCCTCACACCAATCAACAATGACCAATCAACAATGAACACACCAATCAACAATGACCAATCAACAATGAACACACCAATCAACAATGACCAATCAACAATGAACACACCAATCAACAATGACCAATCAACAATGAACACACCAATCAACAATGACCAATCAACAATGACCAATCAACAATGAACACACCAATGAACACACCAATCAACAATGAACACACTAATCAACAATGATCACACCAATCAACAATGAACACACCAATCAACAATGACCAATCAACAATGAACACACCAATCAACAATGAACACACCAATCAACAATGACCAATCAACAATGACCAATCAACAATGACCAATCAACAATGAACACACCAATCAACAATGACCAATCAACAATGACCAATCAACAATGACCAATCAACAATGAACACACCAATCAACAATGACCAATCAACAATGACCAATCAACAATGAACACACCAATCAACAATGACCAATCAACAATGACCAATCAACAGTGAACACACCAATCAACAATGAACACACCAATCAACAATGAACACACCAATCAATAATGAACACATCAATCAACAATGACCAATCAACAATGAACACACCAATCAACAATGACCAATCAACAATGAACACACCAATCAACAATGAACACACACCAATCAACAATGAACACACCAATCAACAATGAACACATGAACACACCAATCAACAATGAACACACCAATCAACAATGAACACACACCAATCAACAATGAACACATCAATCAACAATGACCAATCAACAATGAACACACCAATCAACAATGACCAATCAACAATGAACACACCAATCAACAATGAACACACACCAATCAACAATGAACACACCAATCAACAATGACCAATCAACAATGAACACACCAATCAACAATGAACACATGAACACACCAATCAACAATGAACACACCAATCAACAATGACCAATCAACAATGAACACACCAATCAACAATGAACACACCAATCAACAATGAACCAATCAACAATGAACACACCAATCAACAATGAACACACTGGAAGACCTGGTGGTCTGTCATTTATCGTTTGTTCATTGCAGTTACTTTCAATGGAGAAAGTGTGTGTGTGTGTGTGTGTGTGTGTGTGTGTGTGTGTGTACCAGTTCATTTTGACAGATATATCGTGTGTCTCTGTGTGTGCAGGTGGTGGTGGCGGTGGTGGAGCAACTCTCGGGATCAAGGTTTCACTCCTCATCACCGGCGAGAAGCTCACTGTCCTTGTTCTAATGCTCGTCACACACACACACACACACACACACACACAAAGAGAGAGAGAGAGAGGACGCGGTTCTCATGGCTGATGATTCCCCGCCATTGCAAACCCGAGGCAGGAGTGTCCGACCAGTGCCTGTCCTTCCCTACTCTCCCCTCTCCCCTCTACTTCCCTACCCTCCCCTCTCCTTTCCTTCCCTATACTCCCCTCCCCTCTCCTTCCCTCCCCTACCCTTCCCTCTCAATCCCTACCCTCTACTTCCTTCCCCTCTCCTCCCCTCCCCTCCCTTCTCCTTCCCTCCCCTTCCCTCTCAATCCCTACCCTCTACTTCCTTCCCCTCTCCTCCCTTCTCCTTCCCTCCCCTACCCTTCCGTACCCTCTCCTTCCCTACCCCTCCATCCCTACCCTCCCCTACCTCTCCTACCCTCCCCTCTCCTTCCCTCCCCTCTACTTCCCTACCCTCCCCTTCCCTACCCTCCCCTCTCCTTCCCTTCCTTCTACTTCCCTACCCTCCCCTCCCCTTCCCTCTACTTCCCTACCCTCCCCTTCCCTCTACTTCCCTACCCTCCCCTCCCCTCTACTTCCCTACCCTCCCCTCTCCTTCCCTTCCACTTCCCTACCCTCCCCTCTCCTACCCCCCCTCTCCTTCCCTCCCTTCTACTTCCCTACCCTCTCCTCTCCTTCCCTACCCTCCCCTCTCCTTCCCTCCCTTCTACCTCCCTCCCCTCCCTTCTACTTCCCTCCCCCTCCCTTCTACTTCCCTACCCTCCCCTCTCCTACCCTCCCTTCTACTTCCCTCCCCTCCTCTCTCCTACCCTCCCCTCTACTCCCCTACCCTCTCCTTCCTCCCTACTTCCCACCCCGCCCCTCTCCTACCCTCCCCTCTACTCCCCTACCCTCTCCTTTCTCCCTACTTCCCACCCCGCCCCTCTCCTCCCCTCTCCTTCCCTACCCTCTGTCACCCACCCCTGAGCCCTCGCCGATTCAATGTTTACATTGTCAACCGGTTCAGAACTCACTGTCCTCTTGTCACTGACCTCGTTCTGGTCCACTTGATTTGCACAGCTGTCTCGTGCACGTCCTTCACTTGTCACTGGCGTCGACTTGGGCCGGCCATCCCCCTGGTCAGACCCCATAAGTGAATCTCCCTCACCAACATTGAACTTTTCCCCATCAAGAAGGAAAAGATCGAAGATCATAGTCGCCCGCTTACCCTCACTATGTGTGAGAGAGAGAGAGAGTGTGTGTGTGTGTGTGTGTGTGTGTGCGTGCGTGCGTGAGTGTGTGTGCGTGCGTGAGTGTGTGTGTATGTGTGAGTGTGTATGTGTGTGTGTGTGTGTGAGAGAGAGAGAGAGAGAGCAAAAGCAACAAGAAGAACAAGAAAAACATTTTATTGTCATAAAATCCCGAAAGGTTCAACAGACACAAATCAAATTCAGCTGAAGTCAACTATATGCCCTTTACAATCATTAAAAGATCTCTCTTTTTTTAAAGCCAAACAGTCGAAACAATGCAACTTTTTGTCTATAGATTGTTGTGGGTCTTTATGTCAACAGTCTCAGAAATGGTTTCAGCTGTGGTTGTGATGCGACTTTGTGAAGCAGTTCAGTGGGTATCTACAGTCACCTGCATCCTCACGTCCAACTCGGTCAGCTGACCTTGTGACGCCTGGAGCAACACCCTGCAGTGTGTGGTTCAGGTCAGGTCATTGTCACAGTCTGCTTATCGGCAGACCCCGCTACCTCCCTGACCCCGCTACCTCCCTTTCTCCTTGACCCTGCTACCTCCCTGACCCCGCTACCTCCCTGCCTCCTTGACCGTGCTACCTCCCTGACCCCGCTACCTCCCTGCCTCCCTGACCCTGCTACCTCCCTGCCTCCTTGACCCCGCTACCTCCCTGCCTCCTTGACCGTGCTACCTCCCTGACCCCGCTACCTCCCTGCCTCCCTGACCCTGCTACCTCCCTGCCTCCTTGACCCCGCTACCTCCCTGACCCCGCTACCTCTCTGACCTCACTGCTGACTTCACTAATCAAAGGTGTTACAAGCTGAAGGTTCTTAAAGTAAAGCAGTGGATGAGAACAATAAACACTGTAATTCTAATAAACCTTCATGCTGGGCTATTCAGACATCACATGGACATCAGATAGGGTCTGTGTGGGGGAAAGAACAACACTACAGGCCATTCAGACAGCCACTGGACATCAGATGGGATGTGTGGGGGAAAGAACAACACTACAGGCCATTCAGACAGCCACTGGACATCAGATGGGATCTGTGTGGGGGAAAGGACAACAGTACAGGCTATTCAGACAGCCACTGGACATCAGATGGGATCTGTGTGGGGGAAAGGACAACACTACAGGCCATTCAGACAGCCACTGGACATCAGATAGGGTCTGTGTGGGGGAAAGGACAACACTACAGGCTATTCAGACAGCCACTGGACATCAGATGGGATCTGTGTGGGGGAAAGGACAACACTACAGGCTATTCAGACAGCCACTGGACATCAGATGGGATCTGTGTGGGGGAAAGGACAACACTACAGGCCATTCAGACAGCCACTGGACATCAGATGGGGTCTGTGTGTGGGGGGGTGGGGTGGGAGTGTGGGGGGGGCAGGCACTGGACATCGGATGGGGTCTGTGTGTGGGGGGGGGGGTGTGGGGGGGGGGGTCAGCCACTGGACATGTGTGCAGGAAAGGAGAAGACTAGCAGTCCCCAGCCAGTTCAAGTCACTCGCTGTATCCAACCGGCTTCATCTTTGTGGAATCATGCAGCAGTACACCCCTCCTCACGTCTGTTGATTGTGAGAGATGTGATCACGTGTGTATGTGTGTGTGACATAGCTGTGGCAGGCCAG
The DNA here is from genome assembly GCF_041734735.1 of Babylonia areolata. Lineage (NCBI taxonomy): Eukaryota > Metazoa > Mollusca > Gastropoda > Neogastropoda > Buccinidae > Babylonia > Babylonia areolata. Next base: position 35,171,777 of record NC_134890.1, on the reverse strand, counting down.
CGGACAGACCAAGTCTCTGTACTGTGTCCCCACTCAGGCCAAAGTGTTCCTGCGGGTGGGACTGCCCGCACTGTGTTGAGGCGCGGAAAGGGAGATGGACCTTCTCTGTGGAGAGTTGCCGCCTTCGTGACAGCCGTCGTCAAGCGGCATGAAGACGGCATCCAGCAGGTTGCCGGCGTCCCAGCTTCTGTCGCGCTCCTCCTCTCTGCCCAGGGACTTCCTGACGGGGAACTCGGGCACGTCCTGCATGCTGTGGGAAGGCAGGCTGCTCTTCAGGCGGTCCCACAGCTCGGCGAACACCGTGTTCCGGTTCCGGTGAATGTTGGACCCGTCGTTGGGCCCCCACAATGTGGAGGGCATCAGCAGTGTGGACCCCATCTGACCAACAGCAACACCGCATGGCGGATCACGCGCGCGTGCATGTACACACCTGCGCGCGCACATACCACATATACATTCACACTCACCACATATACACATCACACTCTCACCACATACAGACACACGCATTCACACACACACACACACACACTCATCATGGCCTGGCTTCGCTGACGAAGATCTAGGAAGGGCGTTGTCCACGTCTGATGCAGGCACGCTCATGGCTGGACGTGTCCTTCAAGCCTGCGCAATGGAATTTTTAGGTGGAGTGCAGTGTGCGCAGTACTGGCCCCACCCTTTACACCCGTGGTTCATCTGCCATAGCCTAGCAAGCTGGGACGGTGACAGTGAGGTCCTCAGGTCGTAGGTTTTATATCAGACTGTCCTTGTCCTAGCCTCTGGCTCAAAAACCTTCCTCGGAGGCACGGGGGCGCGGCTACTGAAAGTCGGGACATGGCCATGGACCCAGGGTCAATGCATGTCGAGACTGTCCTGCATTCCTTAGCACTTCATGGGTTTTACTTCAGACTTTTCCTTGTCTTAGATGGACTGCCTTCCCGGGCTGTCGAGCTCCATCTGCCCGCATGTGACAGGTAGCACAGGGTTACATGGTACCTGTGGCAGGTAGAGACCTGACCTGACTATCAGCTAAGACAGACACTATAGAAAACACACATTAAAAAAATTTAATAATAAACACAAACACATATATCAATAACACTGAAACAGACTGTTGAAAAATACGCATGAATGATCAACCAATTTATCACTTAGTTTCACAAAATGACATTCAAACACCCAGTCAAATTCTTGATGTTTCCAACACCCAGGATGCACAAAATACCAACACACACTAAACTTTGACATATGACCTTCATTTCTGAATGTTTCCATTATAACTAGTCACCCTTGAACCTTTGCTCAAAT